>NC_092338.1:51273333-51580000 GCF_046630445.1 Rutidosis leptorrhynchoides
CTTTCGTATTTTTCGACGCCTTTTATTTTTTGACCTTTTTCGATGCGCTCTTTTTCTATCTTATTTCTCGTAATTCTAGTTTTTAGGACTTAGAATTTTTTCTACTTCTTATCTATACTTCTTAAAATTACGAAAATTTATTTTAAGTGGTTAAATTGATAGACATCAAAATTTTCTGGTTCGTAGTAATAGTTGGATTTGTACGTGGACCGGGTTATTGGAGCCAAACAGTCCTCAATTATATTGAGACCAAACGAATCCTGCCCCTCTGCTGCATCTTTTGGCTATTCGAAACGCGGGCAAAATCAGAAAAGTCTATTACTTGGATAACTTATATAATTTTTTCTTTCCTTTTAAAAACTAATAGGATATTCAGTGAATGCACCGAGCAAGACGTTCACCACCTTTTGTACGTTCACCACCTGTAACTAGATCAAGACATCTAGCAAATATTACCGCCGTTGATTTTCCTTTAGAATCGTCATCCAGTCGACCAAGTACTCCAATTCAAATTTCCGATAATTCATTTTTTGAACCCGACCTCACAATTGAGAATCCGGATAATATTCAGGGACAATTCATAGATCCTGAACCATTAAATTTTCCTCCGGAACCACCAATCATTCAAACAGAGATTGTTGAGGAATGAACCATTAAATCAGAATCCTCTAGTGATTCGGATTCAACAAATTCAGTTATGGAGAATCTGGAACCTTTAAGTATGGAAGACCGAATGAGAGCTAAACGCACTGGCCAAGGTCACGCAATTACTTTTCCTGATATTAATGCGCCAGATTATGAAATCAAAGGACAAATTCTACATATGGTAACTAACCAATGCCAATTTAATGGTGCGCCGAAGGAAGATCCAAATGAACATCTTCGTACCTTTAATAGGATCTGCACACTATTTAAAATAAGAGAAGTTGAGGATGAACAGATATATCTCATGTTATTTCCCTGGACTTTAAAGGGAGAAGCCAAAGATTGGTTGGAATCATTACCTGAAGGGGCGATTGATACATGGGACGTTTTAGTTGAAAAATTTCTTAAACAATTCTTTCCGGCATCTAAAGCCGTAAGACTTCAAGGAGAAATTGTTACGTTCACACAGAAGCCAAATGAAACTCTATATGAGGCGTGGACAAGATTTGGAAAGTTATTAAGAGGATGTCCGCAACATGGTTTAGATACCTGTCAAATAGTACAAATATTCTACCAAGGATGCGACATCACTACAAGGAAAGACATAGATATTGCAGCTGGTGGTTCCATTATGAAGAAAACCGAAACTGATGCTTACAAAATTATTGATAACACTGCTTCCCACTCACATGAGTGGCACCAAGAAAAAGATATCGTTAGATCATCTAAAGTAGCTAGAGCCGATTCTAGCCATGACATAGATTCCATTTCCGCAAAGATAGATGCTGTCGAGAGACGAATGGAAAAGATGACTAAGGATATTCACTCAATACGAATTAGTTGTGAGCAGTGTGGAGGACCACATTTGGCAAAAGATTGTCTCAGTATTGAATTAACAATGGAACAAAGAGAGAATATTTCATACATAAACCAAAGGCCTGGAAATAATTATCAGAATAATTATCAACCGCCAAGACCGATCTACAATCAAAACCAGAATTATAACAGAAATGTTCCATACAACAACCAACAAGGTCCTAGCAATCAACAAGTATCCAATAATACTTAAAATCAGCAAAGACCTAATTTTCAAAACAAACCACCACAAACCGATGATAAAAAGCCGAATTTAGAAGATATGATGACGAAGCTAGTTGAAACTCAAACGCATTTTTTCACATCTCAAAAACAAACTAATGAACAAAATGCTCAAGCATTTAGAAATCAACAAGCTTCTATTCAAAACTTGGAACAAGAAGTAAGTAACCTAGCAAGGTTAATAGGTGAAAGAAAATCGGGAAGTTTACCTAGTGATACAAATACTAACCCCCGGAATGAAACAGCTAAAGCCATTACCACAAGAAGTGGTACAACACTTAAACCACCTGAAATACCTGTAACTTCTGATGAAGCTATTCCTACTCCACAAGAACCACAACCTGATCAAGATAAGGAAAAATAACCGGTAGTTGAAAAGGTTAATGAATATAACACAGCTAAGGATAAACCTTATGTTAAACCATACCAACCACCACTTCCTTACCCGAGTAAAATGAAGAAAGAGAAACTTTGTAGTGACCCGAACTTTTCCATGTTTATATATATTAATTGAGATTGATATTTACATGATTAAATGTTTCCAACATGTTAAGCAATCAAACTTGTTAAGTCTTGATTAATTGAAATATGTTTCATATAGACAATTGACCACCCAAGTTGACCGGTGATTCACGAACGTTAAAACTTGTAAAAACTATATGATGACATATATATGGATATATATATAGTTAACATGATACTATGATAAGTAAACATATCATTAAGTATATTAACAATGAACTACATATGTAAAAACAAGACTACTGACTTAATGATTTTTAAACGAGACATATATGTAACGATTATCGTTGTAAAGACATTTAATGTATATATATCATATTAAGAGATATTTATACATGATAATATCATGATAATATAATAATTTAAAATCTCATTTGATATTATAAACATTGGGTTAACAACATTTAACAAGATCGTTAACCTAAAGGTTTCAAAACAACACTTACATGTAACGACTAACGATGACTTAACGACTCAGTTAAAATGTATATACATGTAGTGTTTTAATATGTATTTATACACTTTTGAAAGACTTCAATACACTTATCAAAATACTTCTACTTAACAAAAATTCTTACAATTACATCCTCGTTCAGTTTCATCAACAATTCTACTCGTATGCACCCGTATTCGTACTCGTACAATACACAGCTTTTAGATGTATGTACTATTGGTATATACACTCCAATGATCAGCTCTTAGCAGCCCATGTGAGTCACCTAACACATGTGGGAACCATCATTTGGCAACTAGCATGAAATATCTCATAAAATTACAAAAATATGAGTAATCATTCATGACTTATTTACATGAAAACAAAATTACATATCCTTTATATCTAATCCATACACCAACGACCAAAAACACCTACAAACACTTTCATTCTTCAATTTTCTTCATCTAATTGATCTCTCTCAAGTTCTATCTTCAAGTTCTAAGTGTTCTTCATATATTTTACAAGTTCTATTTACATAAAATCAAGAATACTTTCAAGTTTGCTAGCTCACTTCCAATCTTTTAAGGTGATCATCCAACCTCAAGAAATCTTTGTTTCTTACAGTAGGTTATCATTCTAATACAAGGTAATAATCATATTCAAACTTTGGTTCAATTTCTATAACTATAACAATCTTATTTCAAGTGATGATCTTACTTGAACTTGTTTTCGTGTCATGATTCTGCTTCAAGAACTTCGAGCCATCCAAGGATCCGTTGAAGCTAGATCCATTTTTCTCTTTTCCAGTAGGTTTATCCAAGGAACTTAAGGTAGTAATGATGTTCATAACATCATTCGATTCATACATATAAAGCTATCTTATTCGAAGGTTTAAACTTGTAATCACTAGAACATAGTTTAGTTAATTCTAAACTTGTTCGCAAACAAAAGTTAATCCTTCTAACTTGACTTTTAAAATCAACTAAACACATGTTCTATATCTATATGATATGCTAACTTAATGATTTAAAACCTGGAAACACGAAAAACACCGTAAAACCGGATCTACGCCGTCGTAGTAACACCGCGGGCTGTTTTGGGTTAGTTAATTAAAAACTATGATAAACTTTGATTTAAAAGTTGTTATTCTGAGAAAATGATTTTTATTATGAACATGAAACTATATCCAAAAATTATGGTTAAACTCAAAGTGGAAGTATGTTTTCTAAAATGGTCATCTAGACGTCGTTCTTTCGACTGAAATGACTACCATTACAAAAACGACTTGTAACTTATTTTTCCGACTATAAACCTATACTTTTTCTGTTTACATTCATAAAATAGAGTTCAATATGAAACCATAGCAATTTGATTCACTCAAAACGGATTTAAAATGAAGAAGTTATGGGTAAAACAAGATTGGATAATTTTTCTCATTTTAGCTACGTGAAAATTGGTAACAAATCTATTCCAACCATAACTTAATCAACTTGTATTGTATATTATGTAATCTTGAGATACCATAGACACGTATACAATGTTTCGACCTATCATGTCGACACATCTATATATATTTCGGAACAACCATAGACACTCTATATGTGAATGTTGGAGTTAGCTATACAGGGTTGAGGTTGATTCCAAAATATATATAGTTTGAGTTGTGATCAATACTGAGATACGTATACACTGGGTCGTGGATTGATTCAAGATAATATTTATCGATTTATTTCTGTACATCTAACTGTGGACAACTAGTTGTAGGTTACTAACGAGGACAGCTGACTTAATAAACTTAAAACATCAAAATATATTAAAAGTGTTGTAAATATATTTTGAACATACTTTGATATATATGTATATATTGTTATAGGTTCGTGAATCAACCAGTGGCCAAGTCTTACTTCCCGACGAAGTAAAAATCTGTGAAAGTGAGTTATAGTCCCACTTTTAAAATCTAATATTTTTGGGATGAGAATACATGCAGGTTTTATAAATGATTTACAAAATAGACACAAGTACGTGAAACTACATTCTATGGTTGAATTATCGAAATCGAATATGCCCCTTTTTATTAAGTCTGGTAATCTAAGAATTAGGGAACAGACACCCTAATTGACGCGAATCCTAAAGATAGATCTATTGGGCTTAACAAACCCCATCCAAAGTACCGGATGCTTTAGTACTTCGAAATTTATATCATATCCGAAGGGTGTCCCGGAATGATGGGGATATTCTTATATATATGCATCTTGTTAATGTCGGTTACCAGGTGTTCACCATATGAATGATTTTTATCTCTATGTATGGGATGTGTATTGAAATATGAAATATTGTGGTCTATTATTATGATTTGATATATATAGGTTAAACCTATAACTCACCAACATTTTTGTTGACGTTTTAAGCATGTTTATTCTCAGGTGATTATTAAGAGCTTCCGCTGTCGCATACTTAAATAAGGACGAGATTTGAAGTCCATGCTTGTATGATATTGTGTAAAAACTGCATTCAAGAAACTTATTTTGTTGTAACATATTTGTATTGTAAACCATTATGTAATGGTTGTGTGTAAACAGGATATTTTAGATTATCATTATTTGATAATCTACGTAAAGCTTTTTAAACCTTTATTGATGAAATAAAGGTTATGGTTTGTTTTAAAATGAATGCAGTCTTTGAAAAACGTCTCATATAGAGGTCAAAACCTCGCAACGAAATCAATTAATATGGAACGTTTTTAATCAATAAGAACGGGACATTTCAAACTTGAAGCCGAGCAATCCAAATTCTTGGATATGTTTAAACAGATAAATGTAAATCTTCCTTTCATTGATGTGATTTCAGGAATGCCTAGATATGCTAAATTCTTGAAAGATCTAATCACAAATAGAAAGAAAATGGAAGAACTCTCGGCCGTTACTATGAGTGCTAATTGTTCATCAGTGCTGTTGAATAAGATACCAGAAAAATTATCTGATCCAGGAAGTTTCACAATTCCATGTTTTCTGGGTAGTCTTAGTTCAATAGAAGCATTGGCAGACTTAGGTGCTAGTATAAATTTAATGCCGTATTCACTATACGCTAAACTAGACCTTGGAGAATTGAAACCAACAAGAATAAGCATACAACTAGCAGATCGATCAATAAAATATCCTAGTGGGATAATGGAGAAGATGCTAGTTAAAGTTGGTACTTTAGTATTTCCAGTAGATTTTGTTGTTCTGGACATGGAAGAAGATTCTCAAGTTCCTCTCATATTAGGAAGACCATTCTTAAACACGGCTAAAGCAATGATAGACGTGTTTGGTAAGAAACTGACCCTAAGTATAGAGGATGAGAGTGTTACCTTTTCAGCTGATAGAGCAATGCAACAACCGCAATCTGCAGATGATACATGTTATTATATTCAAACTATAGATTCACATGCAGAATTGTTAGAAGAATTTCTAGAATTACAAGGAACGGGAGAATGTTCTTTAGGAGAAGGAACTGAACAAATTGATGAAGCTGAAATGTTAGCTACACTAATAGCAAATGGATATGAACCAACAACAGAAGAAATTCAAATGCTAAAAGAAGAAGACAGATATCGATATAAATCATCGATAGAAGAACCACCGACATTAGAATTAAATCCACTTCCAAACCATTTGAAATACGCTTATTTACATGGTGAATCTAAATTACCTGTAATAATATCGTCTTCTCTTACTGAAAATGAGAAATCACAACTCATTTCTATGTTGAAAGCTCATAAACCAGCCATTGCATGGAAGATTCATGATATTAAAGGAATAAGTCCTTCGTATTGCACACATAAAATCCTTATGGAAGAAGGTCATAAAACGTATGTGCAACGCCAACGAAGACTAAATCCGAATATGCAAGATGTTGTTAAAAAAGAAATAATTAAACTGCTAGATGCAGGTTTAATTTATCCAATTTTTGATAGTCCATGGGTAAGCCCAGTTCAATGCGTGCCTAAGAAGGGTGGCATGACTGTCATTACAAATGAGAAAAATGAGCTTATTCCTACTAGGACTGTAACAGGATGGCGTGTATGTATTGATTATAGAAAATTAAATGACGCCACCAGAAAAGATCACTTTTCCTTACCTTTTATTGATCAAATGTTGGAAAGATTAGCCGGAAATAGTTACTATTGTTTTCTTGATGATTTTTCCGGATATTTTCAAATTCCAATAACACCCGAGGACCAAGAGAAAACCACGTTCACGTGCCCTTATGGTACTTTTGCTTACAAACGCATGCCATTTGGACTTTGCAACGCCCCTGCAACCTTTCAAAGGTGCATGATGGCGATTTTTCACGACATGATAGAAGAATGCATGGAAGTTTTCATGGATAACTTTTCAGTTTTCGGTGATACTTTTGAAACATGTCTAGTTAATCTTGAACGAATGCTGATTAGATGCGAACAATCAAATCTAGTTCTTAATTGGGAGAAATGCCATTTCATGGTTAAGGAAGGCATCGTTCTTGGACATAAAATTTCAAAAGAAGGAATTGAAGTGGATAGAGCTAAAGTAGATGTAATTGCTAAACTTCCACATCCCACCAATGTTAGAGGAGTTAGGAGTTTTCTTGGGCATGCCGGTTTTTACCGACGTTTCATAAAAGATTTTTTTAAAATTGCCACTCCTATGAATAAACTCCTAGAAAAAGATCCTCCATTCATCTTTTCAGATGAATGCATCAAATCTTTTAATATTCTTAAAGAGAAACTCACTAATGCGCCGATCATGATAACACCAAATTGGAATCTACCGTTTGAACTAATGTGCGATGCAAGTGATTTTGCAATGGGAGCCGTTTTAGGACAAAGGATTGAAAAATGATTTCAACCTATATATTATGCTAGTAAGACGTTACAAGGAGCACAAACGAATTACACAACTACTGAAAAAGAACTCCTTTCTATTGTCTTTGCTTTTGACAAATTTCGTTCATATCTCGTTCTAGCAAGAACGGTGGTCTATACCGACCATTCTGCTCTTAGATACCTATTTTTGAAACAAGATGCCAAACCAAGATTAATCCGTTGGATCTTACTCTTACAAGAGTTTGATATTGAAATCCGAGATAAAAAAGGAGCAGAAAATCTAGCCGCTGATCATCTTTCTCGTCTTGAAAATCCCGAATTAGAAGTTCTAAATGAATCGGCCATACAAGACAACTTTCCTGATGAATATCTATTGAAGATAGAATATAATGAAATTCCATGGTTTGCAGACTATGCAAACTATTTAGTATGTGGATTCCTTGAAAAAGGATTATCGTACCAAAAACGAAAGAAATTCTTCAGTGATATAAAACACTATTTCTGGGAAGATCCACATCTGTTTAAATGTTGTCCAGATGGAATAATACGCCGATGTGTATTCAGAGATGAAGCTAGTAAAATTTTAAACCATTGTCACACAGGACCAACAGGAGGGCACTATGGGCCTCAACTAACAGCAAGAAAAGTTTATGATGCTGGATTCTATTGGCCTACAATTTACAAAGACGCACACCTTCTTTGCAAATCCTGTGATGCTTGTCAAAGAGCCAAAAAAATAAGTCAACGTGATGAAATGCCACAAAATGTCATTCAAGTATGTGAAGTATTTGACATTTGGGGTATTGACTTTATGGGTCCATTTCCAAAATCTCATAATAATCTCCATATTCTCGTAGCCATTGATTATGTATCTAAATGGGCGGAAGCACAAGCTCTCCCAACTAACGATGCACGAGTTGTAGTCAACTTTTTAAAACGTCTTTTTGCAAGGTTTGGAACACCGAAAGCTTTAATAAGTGATCGGGGTACTCATTTCTGTAATAATCAACTTAAGAAAGTTCTCAAAAGATATGGAGTAACTCATAAAATCTCCACTGCTTATCATCCACAAACAAGTGGACAAGTTGAAAATACCAACCGATCTTTAAAACGTATTCTAGAAAAAACCGTAGGATCAAATCCGAAGGAATGGTCCATTAAATTGGAGGATGCACTCTGGGCTTTTAGAACAGCCTACAAAACTCCAATTGGAACCACACCTTTTAGACTTGTTTATGGAAAAGCATGTCATCTTCCAGTAGAAATTGAACACAAAGCATTTTGGGCTTTGAAGACATGTAATCTTGATTTACATGAAGCTGGACGTCTACGGTTAAGTCAACTAAACGAATTAGAAGAATTAAGACATGAAGCATACGAAAATTCGTTAATCTATAAGGAAAGAACGAAGAAATGGCATGATAAAAGAATCAGAAGTTCAAAAGAATTCAAAGAAGGAGACAGAGTTCTTCTTTTCAATTCACGATTCAAGCTATTTCCTGGAAAATTGAAATCAAGATGGTCTGGACCATTCATAGTCAAAAGAGTTTTCCCATACATAACGATAGAATTAATAAATTCAAATGGGATTGAATTTAAGGTTAATGGTCACAGAGTTAAACACTACATAGATAGTCCGATGGAAGTCGACAATGAAGTTAATCACAATTTCGACACCACAGCTAACTAAGTGTGGGGAGAATCAAGTCTTTAAAGGATAATATGTATTTCTGTTAGAGTTAGATTTTCTATTTTCGTGTAGTTCTCGAAAATGGAACCCGAATGGTCTTTCCCTAGCAGACCCTAAAGAACTAGTCTTCTCCCCCCATTCTGAATTTTTATTTTTTTAGGTTTTTACGAAATGAAGACTGCCTGTGAACTAAACCATGGTCTAATGCTACACGCTTTGATCACTAAACGTAATAATGACACACTTCCGAGTGAAATAGTATCAGTAATCAGAGAAAGATTGGACGGAGTAAGAAAAGAATCCAGATGCGAAGATAATAAGTTACAATTTGGTAAAGGAAAATCAAAATCCGCAGCGAAAAGAAGAGCACGACACCTTGAAAGATGTCACAAATGCGGAAAATGGTCACATGGAGGTAAATGTTCAAATAATCAAACCTATTCAAACACCGAATTTGTTACTTTATGCAGAGACGGACCGTTCATATGTTTAGAAGAAAAAACACTGAATGCTCGAGGTTACGCCTTTGTAGCTATGGAAAACCAATTAAACCGACTATCTTATGAGTGGGATAGATCATATCACTAAGAATACTATCTCACAGGTAAGTCTGTACAGTCTTTATTTTTTTTATTTTCATTTTTAACCTTTTGATAATAAATGCTAATTTGTTCGCTATAAAGTATTAAATTGGTATTGAATAAAATTAGGTTTGGCGACCGAAATTATTGATATCATACAAAAATTTATTACATCACTGCGAAATTTAACGTTTATTCTTAAGGTATAAATATCTTTAATCAATCAACCCAAAATATTTCAAAAATTTGTCATGAGTTAAATTAGGTCATGGAACCGAAATTACTTTACCGAAAAGAGGGGCGCATATTTTTGATAATATTTGATTGATTAAAGTGGGATAAAAGCCAAAAAGATTTTTAATTTTATTTTTACTTTGTTTTTAAAATTAATATTAAAATAATATTGTAAACTTTTTAAAATCAATATACTTAAAATTGTAAATATTTGAAAAATTAATATTTTTAATATAAGTTTGCATTTATAAAAACAAAAATATAATTTAAGTTTGGTGTGAATTTATAATATTAATTTTTAAATTAATTTTGGTGTGAATTTTTAATTTTTAAAATATGAATTTTTAATTTTATGCATTTTAAATTTAAGTGGTGTGAATTTAAAAACAAAAATTTACTTTATTTCGCTAAGTTAAAAATATGATTTTTAAAATTCGTCGTAAGTTGAAGACTAGGTCTTTGAACCGAAATTGCTTTACCCGAGGGAGGGACGAGAACTTTTATTATCATTATTTTTAAAATTATTGACTTAAAGTATGCCAAAAACATTAAAAAAAAACCCAAAAATCTTAGCTTTTAAAACAATCGCTACAAAAAGACAATTTTTAAAATTTTGTCGAATGACGGACTAGGACATCGATCCGAAACGACCTCGTCCTAAAACAAAGGAAAACAAAAATTTAAATTTATTTTATATTTGTTTTATAAGTTAAGGCTTATATATATAAAAAAAAAAACCCAAACACCGCGACTCGCGGAGTTTGACAGAGTCAAATGCCGCGACTCGCGGAGTTTGACAGAGTCAAATGCCGCGACTCGCGGAGAGACCAAAACCCAGAAAAAAATAAAACGAGCTGAATAGCTCAGTTGCACACACCCACCCACTCCAAACTGCGCAAACACCCAAAAAACACACACCAAATTCGCAATTTTTGACCGTTTATCATCAAATCTTTTACTAAAATCATGTTGAGAAGGATGCTATCAAGGAATTACTCAAGGAAAACGGTAAATTTCTACACCTAAACACCAATTAATCCGAAAATTAGTGTTCTTGAGCAATTTTTTCCCCAATTCGATTTTAATGCTTTTTAGTGTAATTATGCTTAAATTGCTTGTGTATTATGCTTGTATAACCTAGATTGATGCTATTTAACATGATTAGAAGCCTTAAACTTCAAATTTTAAGTAATCTAGGGTTTGTGTTCTTGAGCAAATTTGGGGCTTTTTGATATAAACAGGTTATGGCCGATTTTTGTCATGAATTGTTGCTAAATTAAGTAGTGTAACATGTTTAGGTAGTTAAATGATCCAAACTTTGAGCCTAAGCATGATTTTGAGAATTAAAGTGGACTTTTTCAAGTCTAAAATTCATGAACTTGATTTTTGAGAGATAATGCCATTTTAAACTTGTTTAATTGCTAGTAATGATTATTTTGACATGTTATTTGAGTTGAATGCTTATGAACTTGGTGAACATTTTCGTATATGCTTATTTGAAAAGGTGTAGATTTGATAAAAATATGAAAATGAGCTTATGTTTGATATAAATTGAACATGTCATTGTAATTATTTTGATTGATGATTTTGCTGACACTAATGCATATTTGGATGCACAAAAATTGTGTTTGATGTGTTTTGCAGACTGAAAGGGGTGAATCTTCATCCCAAGCTCGCAATGCTCCTGCTGAGAATGCGGAACAACAGGAGGTGGATAACTACTACAAACAAGATATACCTCATCCAGTTATGACATTTTCTGATATGCACTTGGAAGATTTGCACCCGAACTTGAGATTTGACAGGCTTTGGATAGATCATCCAAAATACCAAAGGGGCTTGCATACTCTTCATTCTAAAGCTGTTGAAGTACCTAGGGTAATAGAATGGGCACCGTTAGAAGCTGTAGAATTAGCCGGGCCAATTTGGGAATTACTTACACAGAGGTATGGTAATTCTACTTTTAACGATTGGGTACGTTTATTCAACATGCGTAAACCTGTATATAAAGTATGGTGTGAAGAATTATTGTGTAGTATAGAAATAAATGATCGGGTAGCTAGTTTAACCGATCGATCTTTTATTAGATTTTTGTTAGGAGGTTCGATGCGCCACATGTCTTTACTAGACATGGCTCAGGCCTTACGTATATATACGCCTGAGGAGTTAGCATCTGCCGATTGTAGAGGGTTGATATTAAATGGTAGGAAAATTGATGAAAATTTTGATACGCATGGTGTATGGAGTCAAATGACTAGCCATCACCGATTTAAAGGGGGAAATTACTCTTATTTGGATATAGATAGAGTAGAGTTAAGAGTAATTCATAGGTTTTTAGCTAATTCGATTACACAAAGAGGTAAGAATAAGGAAAAGGTAAATGAACAGGATTTGTTTTACCATATGTGTATTCGAGACCCACAAAGCGCTGTAAGTATACCTTATTGTGTGGGTTATTATTTATCAGCTATGGTTAGGGGGATGAGACCGCATAGCATAATAGGAGGTGGTATATTTATTACTTTGATTGCTGAATATCTCGGTGTGGATATAAGTCGGGGGGGATTATTAGTTGAAGAACCAGAACCCCGCGATACAATAGGTTTAAATGTATACCATGGTGCGAAGGTTTTGAAGAGGCGAAATAACGCCGCAGTACAATACCATGGTAGACATCCACAGGTTGAGAGAAACCAACAGACAGGTAATGTGGGAGGAGGAAATGAAATGACAGAAATGCAAAGGTTTATAGCTTCACAAGAGTATGAAAATGCTAGACATCGAGCATTTGAAGATTGGCAAGTTCATCAAAACCAAATCATAGCTCATTGCCAACATGTAGGTAGAAACTATATTCCTACTCCATCGCCCGTATTTCCTCCCTGGTCTATAGAGATCCAACCACCGTATCCTACGTATAACTCAGTCGAAGCATTCTATAACACATACGGTTATGCATGGAACCCCTACTGGTATCAGTATCATCCCTAGTCTACTTAGTTTTATTTATTTTATTATTTGTAATGTTGATACATTTAATACTTATGTTAATATTGTAATAGTTTTTATAATTTTCTAATTTTTTTTATTAGATTTTAATAATTTTTGAATGTGGGATAATATACCAAACTTCAAAAATATGTATATATGTTTGCAGTTTATCTTATGTACACAACAGGGTAAAACAACGCATTTTCAAAGACTGGCATTAAGTTCAGCAAAAGCAACTAATTTTAACGACAAGATGCAAAATATATGTGAAATAACAACGAGAAGGAATGAACAAATGATGTGCACCATTTATCATTTAACACAAACAACAATATGTTTGGAAAATTTGGTAAAATTTAATCATTTCTACGCTAATCACCCTCAATAATTTAAATTGTTACTGATTTCTTGCAAATGAGGGCATTGCAAGATCTTAAGTGTGGGAAGGGGTTAAATTCTTTCGGATTTTTAAAATTTTTATCTTAAACACTTGGTTACCATTAAAAATACTAGTAAAGCAGTAGTTGTATTAGAATCTAGTGCTCTCTGATAATAAAGAACAGCCCTAGTCTTATATACTGACTACCCAATTCTAGTAAAATTTTTCAAAAATTTTCAATTAAATGAACTCAAAATCATGTTTATACATATTTATGAACGATAAAACTAGGTGTTAACACCGAAATTATTGTTACCTTGAAAAGGACATAAATTGAGAAACAAACCAAAATGTTAGAATTCATTTAAAATGGAATAGAGGACAATAAAAAGGAAAATAAAAGCCAAGTGTGGGAAAAATTACCAAGTTATCTTAAACATATGTCACATATTTCTGTAACAAATAACTGAAAATACTTTTGCTTTGGACTAAACTAAACTGTTTTACCCGATAAAAGAAAAGAAGAGATGGATCTACACGATGAATCAATTCCATTATTAAAAGGAAGTAAAGTCTTCCGAAAAAGAAACGCGCTTCTTGATTTAGGTCAGGAAGTTGTCGTCCAGACCAGCTGTAGGTTGACAAAAAATCTAGAAAAGTCATCTCTAAAATCAGCAGGAAATCCACGGACCTCAGCATAAAACAGGGTCGCCAAGTGGTCAGATTTATCCTAGCCATGAGAAGGATTTATCTCGTAAAATGGGGGGGCACCGTGCAAATTAGCAGGATAAGACTAATGAATCAGATCCCCAGAAAGGATAATCTCCTTAAAGATCAAAAATCAGCTTTTAAGACTGATATTACTCAATCCTTGAGATTGACCTTAAAGATTGAGAATTCAAACTCATGGAATTCAATGATATCTAAACTCGAGCTTGAACGAGAAAATATTTTGATCAAATTATAAACCGATTTGTTTTCTGAAAACCCATTTTCAATGCGTTCATTACCTTTGAACGTAAAATCCTAGAAATTCACCTGGAATTCATTAGGTCACCTGAACCAAATCGGGTGTCAACCATAAGAACGGTGGTTGCATAGCATGGTCAAAGACAGGACCTTGTGCCAGACCGAAAAATTATAAGGGTGAGCTTTACTATTGCTCCTACAAAGGATAGTAATTGCGTCCGACACGTTTTAGACCATAATTAAAAGCATGTCAGGAGACATTGCCTTAACAGTTGCTTGTTCAACGCTTTCCTTTACAACCGGACGGTAGTTTACCGAAAGGTAATATACGGAGCAAGTATACTGGACGTGTTGCTTTCCTAATACAAGGTTAGCAAGTGGGTGACACAAAACCATAAGTTTTGAGCCAAAATTTTCAAATCTAAAACCCACCAAACCCACAAAAATATTTTGCAAACACCGGTGAAGGGTTATTCCGGAAAACTAATCTAGGGTAAAAGCTAGATTAAAATTTTCAAAAGATCAAATGTTTTCATAAAGATCCAATTTCCTTAAAGGATCTAAATTTTATAGTCATGTGGAACTGTAAACCATATCGTTACTACCATTGTTTATACCGCCGTATAGAAATCACTGATGTACAAAGTGTGAAAAATAAAGAAGTGATTCTAGTATTTCAAGACTATATTGCTTGAGGACAAGCAACACTCAAGTGTGGGAATATTTGATAATGCTAAAAACGAACATATATTTCATAGCATTATTTCTCAAGAAAGACAAGCTTTTAGTTGCAATTGTTCTATTTACAAGTGATATTCGTTTAAATAATAAAAGGTGAAGACAAAAGGCAGATTCGACGAATTGAAGACGCAAACGACCAAAAAGCTCAAAAGTACAAAATACAATCAAAGAGGTTCCAATTATTGATAAGAAACGTCTCGAAATTACAAGAGTACAAGATTCAAAATGCAAAGTACAAGATATTAAATTATTCGCAAAGACGTTCGAAAATCTGGAACCGGGACCAGAGTCAACTCTCAACGCTCGACGCAACGGACTAAAAATTACAAGTTAACTATGTATATAAATATAATATAATATATAATTAATTATATAAATTATATGTATATATTATATTTATATAATAATCCGTCAGCAAGAAAGGCTCCAAAATGGTGTGAGCTGTAAAATCGAACTCCGCGACTTGCGGAGTTCAAAGAGGGAAAAGGCCGCGACTCGCGGAGTTCACCTGGACTCAAATTCCTATAAAAGCCAACGCAGTTCGACGAAAAATCCATCCAAAAAATATCAATCTCTCTATATCTATACGTAAATATTTATATTTATATTTTAATTTTAATTTTAATTCTAATTCTAATAATAAGGGTATGTTAGCGAATATTGTAAGGGTGTAAGTTGAAATTCTGTCCGTGTAACGCTACGCTATTTTTAATCATTGTAAGTTATGTTCAACCTTTTTAATTTAATGTCTCGTAGCTAAGTTATTATTATGCTTATTTAAAACGAAGTAATCATGATGTTGGGCTAATTACTAAAATTGGGTAATTGGGCTTTGTACCATAATTGGGGTTTGGACAAAAGAACGACACTTGTGGAAATTAGACTATGGGCTATTAGTGGGCTTTATATTTGTTTAACTAAATGATAGTTTGTTAATTTTAATATAAAGATTTACAATTGGACGTCCCTATAAATAACCATATACACTCAATCAGACACGATGGGCGGGATATTTATATGTACGAATAATCGTTCATTTAACCGGACACGGGAATGGATTAATAGCCACTAGAATTATTAAAACAGGGGTGAAATTATGTACAAGAACACTTGGCATAATTGATAACAAAGTATTAAAACCTTGGGTTACACTCAGTCGACATCCTGGTGTAATTATTAAACAAAGTATTAAAATCTTGTTACAGTAAGTCCCCAATTAGTTGGAATATTTGACTTCGGGTATAAGGATAATTTGACGAGGACACTCGCACTTTATATTTATGACTGATGGACTGTTATGGACAAAAACCAGACGGACATATTAAATAATCCAGGACAAAGGACAATTAACCCATGGGCATAAAACTAAAATCAACACGTCAAACATCATGATTACGGAAGTTTAAATAAGCATAATTCTTTTATTTCATATTTAATTTCCTTTATTTTATATTTAATTGCACTTCTAATTATCGCACTTTTATTTATTGTTATTGTATTTAATTGCACTTTTAATTATCGTACTTTTTAATTATCGCACTTTTATTTATCGCAATTTCATTATCGTTATTTACTTTATGCTTTAAATTAAGTCTTTTATTTATTTTTAATATTTTACATTTGGTTTTAACTGCGACTAAAATTTTTAAAATCGACAAACCGGTCATTAAACGGTAAAACCCCCTTTATAATAATAATATTACTTATATATATATTTGTATTTTTATAAATTTAAACTAATATAGCGTTAAGCTTTGTGAAAAAGATTCCCCGTGGAACGAACCGAACTTACTAAAAACTACACTACTGTACGATTAGGTACACTGCCTATAAGTGTTGTAGCAAGGTTTAAGTATATCCATTCTATAAATAAATAAATATCTTGTGTAAAATTGTATCATATTTAATAGTATTTCCTTGTAAAATATAAGCTATTTTATATACACCTCGTATAACATCATGAACCAACAACAGAAGAAATTCAAATGTTAAAAGAAGAAGACAGATATCGATACAAATCATCGATAGAAGAACGACCGACATTAGAGTTAAAGCCACTTCCAAACCATTTGGAATATGCTTATTTACATGGTGAATCTGAATTACCTGTAATAATATCGTCTTCTCTTACGGAAAATGAAAAATCTCAACTCATTTCTGTGCTAAAAGCTCATAAACCAGCTATTGCATGGAAGATTCATGACATTAAAGGCATAAGTTCTTCATATTGCACACATAAAATCCTTATGGAAGAAGGTCATAAAACCTATGTGCAACGCCAACGAAGACTAAATCCAAATATACAAGATGTTATTAAGAAAGAAATTATTAAACTGCTTGATGTAGGTTTAATTTATCCAATCTCTGATAGTCCATGGGTAAGCCCAGTTCAATGCGTACCTAAGAAGGGTGACATGACTATCATCACAAATGAAAAAATGAGCTTATTCCTACAAGGACTGTAACGGGATGACGTGTTTGTATTGATTATAGAAAATTAAATGACGCCACCAGAAAAGATCACTTTCCCTTACCTTTCATTGATCAAATGTTGGAAAGATTGGCCGGGAATAGTTACTATTGTTTTCTTGATGGTTTTTCCGGATACTTTCAAATTTCAATAGCACCCGAGGACCAAGAAAAAACCACATTCACGTGCCCTTATGGTACTTTTGCTTACAAACGCATGCCATTTGAACTTTGCAACACCCCTGCAACCTTTCAAAGGTGCATGATGGCGATTTTTCACGACATGATAGAAGAATGCATGGAAGTTTTCATGGATGACTTTTCAGTCTTCGGTGATACTTTTGAAACATGTCTAGTTAATCTTGAACGAATGCTTATTAGATGCGAACAATCAAATCTAGTACTTAATTAGGAGAAATGCCATTTCATGGTTAAAGAAGGCATCGTTCTTGGTCATAAAATTTCAAAGAAAGGAATTAAAGTGGATAGAGCTAAAGTAGATGTAATTGCTAAACTTTCACATCCTACCAATGTTAGAGGAGTTAGGAGTTTTCTAGGGCATGCCGGTTTTTACCGACGTTTCATAAAAGATTTTTCTAAAATTGCCACTCCTATGAATAAACTCCTAGAAAAGGATGCTCCATTCATATTTTCAGATGAATGCATCAAATCTTTTAATATTCTTAAAGAAAAACTCACTAATGCGCCGATCATGATAACTCCAAATTGGAGACTACCATTTGAACTCACGTGCGATGCAAGTGATTTTGCAATGGGAGCCGTTTTAGGACAAAGGATTGAAAAACGATTTCAACCTATTTATTACGCTATTAAGACGTTACAATGAGCACAAACAAATTACACAACTACTGAAAAAGAACTCCTTGCTATTGTCTTTGCTTTTGACAAATTTCATTCATATCTCGTTCTATCTAAAACGGTGGTCTATACTGATCATTCTGCTCTTAGATACCTATTTTCAAAACAAGATGCCAAACCACAATTAATCCGTTGGATCTTACTCTTATAAGAGTTTGATATTGAGATCCGAGATAAAAAGGGAGCAGAAAATCTCGCCGCTGATCATCTTTCTCGTCTTGAAAATCCCGAATTTGAAGTTCTAAATGAATCGGCTATACAAGATAACTTTCCTGATGAATATCTTTTGAAGATCGATTATAATGAAATTCCATGGTTTGCAGACTATGCAAACTATTTAGTATGTGAATTCCTTGAAAAATGGTTGTCGTACCAAAAACGAAAGAAATTCTTTTGTGATATAAAACACTTTTTCTGGGAAGATCCACATTTGTTTAAAAGTTGTCCCGATGGAATAATACGCCGATGTGTATTCGGAGATGAAGCTAGTCAAATCTTAAACCATTGTCACACAGGACCAACAGGAGGGCATTATGGGCCTCAACTCACAGCAAGAAAAGTTTATGACGCTGGATTCTATTGGCCTACAATTTTCAAAGACGCACACCTTCTTTGTAAATCCTGTGATGCTTGTCAAAGGGCTGAAAAAATAAGTCAACGTGATGAAATGCCACAAAATGTCATTCAAGTATGTGAAGTATTTGACATTTGGGGTATTGACTTTATGGGTCCATTTCCAAAATCTCATAATAATCTCTACATTCTCGTTGCCATTGATTATGTATCTAAATGGGCGGAAGCACAAGCTCTCCTAACTAACGATGCATGAGTTGTAGTCAACTTCTTAAAACGTCTTTTTGCAAGGTTCGGAACACCGAAAGCTTTAATAAGTGATCGGGGTACTCATTTTTGTACTAATCAACTTGAGAAAGTTCTTAAAAGATATGGAGTAACTCATAAAATCTCAACCGCTTATCATCTACAAACAAGTGGACAAGTTGAAAATACCAACCGAGCATTAAAACGTATTCTAGAGAAAACCGTAGGATCAAATCCGAAGGAATGGTCCATGAAATTAGAGGATGCACTCTGGGCTTTTAGAATAGCCTACAAAACTCCAATTGGTACCACACCTTTTAAACTCGTTTACGGAAAAGCATGTCACCTTCCAGTAGAAATTGATCACAAACCATTTTGGGCTTTGAAGACATGTAATCTTGATTTACATGAACCGGACGTTTACGATTAAGTCAACTAAACGAATTAGAAGAATTGAGACATGAAGCATACGAAAATTCGTTAATCTATAAGGAAAGAACGAAGAAATGGCATGATAAAAGAATCAGAAGTTCAAAAGAATTTAAAGAAGGAGACAGAGTTCTTCTTTTAAATTCGCGATTCAAGCTATTTCCTGGAAAATTGAAATCAAGATGGTCTGGACCATTCATAGTCAAAAGAGTTTTCCCATACGGAACAGTAGAATTAATAAATTCAAATGGGATTGAATTTAAAGTTAATGGTCACAGAGTTAAACATTACATAGATAATCCAATGGAAGTTGAAGATGAAGTTAATCACAATTTCGACACCACAGCTAACTAAATGTGGGAAGATTCGAATTTTTTTAGGGTAATATGTATATCTGTTAGAGTTAGATATTCTGTTTTCGTGTAGTTTTCGAGAATGGAATCTGAATGGTCTTTCCCTAGCAGACCCTAAAGAACTAGTCTTCTCCCTCCAATCTGAATTTTTATTTTTTTTAGGTTTTACAAGATGAAGAATTCCTTTGATCTGAACCATGGTCTACTACTACACGCTATGATTACTAAACGTAATAATAACATCTTCCCGAGTGAACTGGTATCATTCATAAGAGGAAAAATGGACGAAGTGAGGAAAGAACTCAGGAAAGATCATCATAAGACACATTTTGGTAAAGGAAAATCAAAATCCGCAACAAAAAGAAGATCACGACACCTTGAAAGATGTCATAAATGCGGAAAATGGTCACACGAAGGTAAATGTTCGAACAATCAAACATATTCAAATACCGAATTTGTTACTCTATGCAGAGAAGGACCGTTCATATGTTTAGAAGAAAAGTTATTGAAGAATCGAGGTTACACTTTTGTAGCTATGGAAAACCAAATCACACGACTTTCCTATGAGTCGGCCAAAGCAGGTCTCTGAGAATTCTTTCTCACAGGTAAGTATGTACAGTTTTTATTTTATTTTATTGCTTTTAACCTTTTGATAATAAACGCTGAATCGTTCGCTATAAAGTATTAAATTGACATTCAATAAAATTAGGTATGCGAAACCGAAATTATTGATATCATACAAAAATTTATTACACCACTGCGAAATTTACCGTTTATTCTTAAGGTATAAATATCTTTAATCAATCAATCCAAAAATATTTCAGAAATTCGTCAGGAGTAAAACTAGGTAATATAGCCGAAATTACTTTACCCAAAAGAGGGGCGTATATTTTTGATAATATTTGATTGATTAAAGTGGGATAAAAGACCAAAAAGATTTTTAATTTTATTTTTACCATATTTTTAAAATTAATATATAAATATTAAATTATTATTGTAAATCTTTTTAAATCAATATATTTAAGTTTTTTTATATATTTTAAAAGATTAATATTTTCAATATAAAATTTGTAAAATTAATGTATAAAAATATTAATATGAATAATATGAATTTTTAATTTTATGCATTTTAAATTTAAGTTTGGTGTGAATTTAAAAACAAAATTTACTTTATTTCATTAAGTTAAAAATTTGATATTTAAAATTCGTCGTGAGTTGAAGACTAGGTCGTTGAACTGAAATTGCTTTACCCAAGGGAGGGACGAGAAATTTTATTATCATCTTATTGATTTAAAGTATGCCAAAAACATTTAAAAAAAACCCAAAAATCTTTGCTTTTAAAACAAACGCTTTAAAATGACAAATTTTAAAATTTTATCGAGGGACGGACTAGGTAAACATACCGAAACAACCTTGTCCTAAATAAAAAGGAAAATAAATTTTTTTAAAATTTATTAATTTTTGCTTTATTAGTTAAAGGTTTTTATAAAAAAAAAATAAATTCCAATATGTTTGGAAACTTTGGTAAAATTTAATCATTTGTTTTTACGCTAATCACCCTCAATAATTTAAATTGTTACCGATTTCTTGGAAATGAGGGCATTGCAAGATCTTAAGTGTGGGAAGGGGTTAAATTCTTTCGGATTTTTAAAATTTTAATTTAAACACTTGGTTACCATAAAAAAGAACAGCCCTAGTCTTATATACTGACTACCCAATTCTAGTAAAAATTTTCAAAATTTTCAACTAAATGAACTCAAAATCATGTTTATACATATTTATGAACGATAAAACTAGGTGTTAACACCGAAATTATTGTTACCTCGGAAAGGACATAAATTGAGAAACAACTCAAAATGCTTGAATTCATTTAAAATGGAATATAGGAGAATAAAAAGGCAAAGAATGAAAAAATAAAAGCCAAGTGTGGGAAAAATTTTCCAAGTTATTTAGAACATATATTACATATTTTTGTATAAATAATTGAAAATACTTTTGTTTTGAACAATATTAATCAGTTTTACCAAGTTTATTGTAATATAAATGAAATTTAAAAGGAGGTAAAGTCTTCCGAGAGAAAAATACACGCGCTTCTTGATTTAGGTCAGGAAGTTGTCGTCCAGACCAGTTGTAGAGTCTACGAAAAACCTTGAAAAGTTTTATCGAAAATCAGCTGGAAATCCACGGACCTCAGCATCAAACAGGGTTGCCAAGTGGTCAGACTTATCCTAACCATGAGAGGATCTGTCTCGTACAATGGGGGGCATCGTGCAAATTAGCTTATAAGACTAATGAATCAGATCCCCAGAAAGGATAATCTCCTTAAAGATCAAAAATCAGCTTTTAAGACTGATATTACTCAATCCTTGAGATTGACCTTAAAGATTGAGAATTATAAACTCATGGAATTCAATGATATCTAAACTCGAGCTTGAACGAGAAAATATTTTGATCAAATTACGAACCGATTTATTTTCTGAAAACCCATTTTCAATGCGTTCATTACCATTGAATGTAAAATCCTAGGAATTCACCTGGAATTCATTAGGTCACCTGAACCAAATCGGGTGTCAACCGTAAGAACGGTGGTTGCATAGCATGGTCGAAGACAGGACTTTGTGCCAGACCAAAAAACTATAGGGTGATCTTTACTATTGCTCTTACAAAGGATAGTAATTGCATCCGACACGTTATAGACCATAATCAAAAGCATGTCACGGGGACATTGCCTTAACAGTTGCTTGTTCAACGCTTTCCTTTACAACCGGACGGTAGTTTACCGAAAGGTAATATACGGAGCAAGTATACTGGATGTGTTGCTTTCCTAATACAAGGTTAGCAAGTGGGTGACATAAAACCGCAAGTTTTGAGCTAAAATTTTAAAATCTGAAACCCACAAAACCCACAAAAACATTTTGCAAACACCGGTAAAGGGTTATTCAGAAAAACTTATCTAGGGTAAAAGCTAGATTGAATTTTCAAAAGATCAAATGTTTTCATAAAGATCCAATTTCCTAAAGGATCTAAATTTTTATAGTCATGTGGGACTGTAAACCACATCGTTACTATCATTGTTCATACCACCGTATATAAATCACTGATGTACAAAGTGTGAAGAATAAAGAAGTGATTCAAGTATGTTTATTTTCAAGTTCTATATTGCTTGAGGACAAGCAACGCTCAAGTGTGGGAATATTTGATAATGCTAAAAATGAACATATATTTCATAGCGTTATCCCTCAAGAAAGACAAGCTTTTAGTTGCAATTGTTCTATTTACATGTGATATTCGTTTAAATAATAAAAGGTGAAGACAAAAGACAGATTCGACGAATTGAAGACGCAAACGATCAAAAAACTAAAAAGTACAAAGTACAATCAAAGTGGTTCAAATTATTGATGAGAAACGTCTAAAAGTTACAAGAGTACGAGCCGTGAAACACAAAGTACAAAATATTAAATTGTACGCAAGGACGTTCGAAAATTCGGAACAGGGACCAGAGTCAACTCTCAACGCGCGACGCAACGGAGATAAAATTACAAGTCAACTATGCACATAAATATAATATAATATATAAATAATTCTTAAAATTATATATATATATATATATATATATATATATATATATATATATATATATATATATATATATATATATATATTATATATATATATATTAAAACCGTCGGCAAACTAGCAAACAAAGGCATTAGGGCTGGATCCAGCTGGCCATGCGACCACATGGCCTGGAAGAACAAAACTCATGCGGTCGCATGAGTTCCTGTAGCACGCCATATTCTTTAAATACAACGAATTATGGCCGAATTTTTACACATCTTTTTCTAATATCTCTCTCTCTCATGATATATATATATATATATATATATATATATATATATATATATATATATATATATATATATATATATATATATATATATATTATAATTTTAATTTTAATTTAAGATTAATAATAATAAGGTCATGTTAGCGAATGTTGTAAGGGTGTAAGTCGAAATTCTGTCCGTGTAACGCTACGCTATTATTAATCATTGTAAGTTATGTTCAACCTTTTTAAATTAATGTCTCGTAGCTAAGTTATTATTATGCTTATTTAAGCCGAAGTAATCGTGATGTTGGGCTAAATATTAAAGACGGGGTAATTGGGCTTTGGACCATAATTGGGGTTTGGACAAAAGACCAACACTTGTAGAAATTGGACTATGGGCTATTAATGGGCTTTATATTTGTTTAATTTAATGATAGTTCGTTAATTTAATATAAAGCTTTACAATTGGACGTACCTATAAATAACCATATACACTCGATCGGATACTATGGGTGGGATATTTATAAGTACTAATAATCGTTCATTTAACCGGACTCGGGAATGGATTAATAGTCAATGGACTCATTAAAACAGGGATGAATTAGTTAAAAGGACACTTAACGTAATTGTTAACAAAGTATTAATACTACTTATAATAATAATAATACTACTTATATATATATAATAATAATAATAATACTTATATATATATTTATACAAATATAGTTTTAAAAATATAACGTTAAACTTGGCTAGCTCCCTGTGGAATGAACCGGACTTATTAAAAACTACACTATTGTACGATTAGGTACACTGCCTATAAGTGTTGTAGCAAGGTTTAGGTATATCTACTCTATAAATAAATAAATAACTTGTGTAAAATTGTATCGTATTTAATAGTATTTTGTAACAAAAATATCACTATTTCGTATACACTTCGCATAACATCAATAACCTGTAGAAAAATATTTAAAAAAATATTTTTTTATTTTTTTATATTTATTCTTAATTTACCTTCGAATTACATAATAATAGAGTTTAATTATATAATAATAACAATTCGACCCAAGTAATTATTTTTATAATTTCTTCAGATCTATATAAGTTTTATAAACTCAGAAAAAATTTATATATATTTTATTTTTGGTTAAAAATATTTATTACGAATTTTACATTGTTTTTACGTTTAAATACTACATAATTTGTATTTAATTATAAATAATATTCCATAAATTATAAAAATTATTTTTATACATCATAATACTTATAATACTAATTATAATATATAAACATAATTTATATATATTAATTTTGAATTTATAAAGAATATACAAAAAAATAAAAGCAATTCCACATAAATAAATAAAAAATATAGAAAATACGTCAAGTAGTTTCCCAAGTTTTTGAGAGAGCTTTTCCAAATATTTGATACAAGTTTTTATGAAATGGAAGTGGGTATTTATAGAAAAAAATGGTTGGTGAAAATAAAAAAATATAAATAAAATAAATGTGCCAATTTTGACAAAAAAAGAAAACATGTTAAAAAAATTTTAATATGTTTTTTCTTTGAAAATATTTAGTCAAAATTCATGGGCTCATTATTTAATTTATAAAAAAAAATCTTATTTCTCTTTTTTTTATATAAGCTAAAAATATAAATAATGATTAAAATAACTTTTCATTTAATTAATAATTATGTTACATATAGTTATATATATAATACGCATTAATATTAATATTATCTAAAGTTATTTTATATAATTAATATAAATTTTAGTTAACAAAACGTGTCGACTAAAAATAAATATTTGATCAACGTCGAATTTAATCATATATATTACGTACGAATAACAACCCTAGGGGCAAATTAATCAATTCAAGTATGGAAATGTGAGAGTTGTTATAGTACCTCCTCGTTACAGAAAACTTCGTCCCGAAGTTTCAAGTAGACTTCTCGGATGCATCGGCGGTTGAGATGAGATGGGGATATTTTCGTTTCATTTGGTCTTCACGTTCCCAGGTATACTCGGGGCCACGTCGTGAATTCCGACGGATCTTAACAATGGGAATGTTGCTTTGTTTCAAGTGCTTAATATCACGATCCATAACTTCTATAGGTTCTTCAATGAAGTGCATTTTATCATCAATGCGAATACCACCGCTCCTAACTCTAAGTCACGTGTGGTATAGTTCTTCACATGTTTCTTCAGTTGTCTAGATGCGTAAGCAATAACATTATTATGTTGCATCAAAACACATCCGAAACCTTGATTCGAGGCATCACAATAAATTATGACATCGTCGGTGCCATCGGGTAATGATAGTTTCTGGGTTGTGGTCAATTTATCCTTTAGAACCTTAAATGCATATTCATGTTCTTCGTACCACTCAAACTGCTTCCCCTTGTGAGTTAGTTTGGTGAGAGGTTTGGCTAGAATGGAAAAGTCTTTGATAAACCTTCAGTGGTAAACAGCAAGTCCCGAAAATTAGAGAATATGCT
Source organism: Rutidosis leptorrhynchoides (assembly GCF_046630445.1). Lineage (NCBI taxonomy): Eukaryota > Viridiplantae > Streptophyta > Magnoliopsida > Asterales > Asteraceae > Rutidosis > Rutidosis leptorrhynchoides. Next base: position 51,299,744 of record NC_092338.1, read on the forward strand.
TTCTTGTGCCAAAAAGATATTAAATCATACAATTGATGTTTACGAGGGTGTTTTGGTTTAGCCGTGAAATATCAAAAGTAAAAACTTCTCAGACGAGCTTAGTGGAATCTTTATTCGTGATACCAGTGTAAGAACAGTTAGGATTTATACCAATCTGAAATACAGTTGGGGTTGAATTCCCACATAGTATCTCAGACACTGATTTCACAGCCCGCATTTATGCCACAGTCAACCCTAAAAAGAATAGTTGATGAGCGCAAGAGGTATGTTTTGTTCTTGCACGAAGGATAGGAGGAACTATGATCCAATCATAGTGTAAAGTAATAACCATTTTCTGTTAGAAAAATGTGTCAAAGAAATTTTGAAAAAGTTTGAGTCGTTTTAATGTTACAATAATAATGGAACGAAGTTCTTAGTAAAACTTGTACTATTTTAAGTAAAACAATTTTGAGCTAGTTAATCCACCAATAAAAGAATTTGATTTATAGGAAAAAGATATGTACTAATCAAAAATAAGTAAAGGTAATTTTATTTACTTTATTATATATATATATATATATATATATATATATATATATATATATATATATATATATATACAGATTTATAAAATTTTCACGAGTGGCAGTAAATAAATTTATTTATTAAATTTTCGAGAGGATCGCATAGTAAAATAGTGTGTATAAAATTTTGATAAATAGAATATTCATAGTTTGGGTGGTTACGAGTTGGAGAAAGATCGAGAAAAATCGAGTGAAGGACCTTGAAAATTTCGAGTGATATTTGAGCAACAATGTTACGAGGTAATGAAAACTATTGAATTTAAATGTGGTTGATGACTATTATTAAAGCATAAGTTCTTGGAATTCAAAATGTTCATGTGTGAAGTTGTTGCTGACAAGTGAGGTATGAATGGTAGAGTATGAGAACGTGAAGTTAATTCTCTGTTGACTTTGAAATGCCAACTGGTCATGACTAGTATTGGAGTCGGAAGACTGGCAGTACGTGCCCTTATTATATCTACTCATGGATTGCTTGATTGCGACGGTCACAAAGATTTCATAATAACTTGAGCATGAATAATCCGATGTTCGCATAGAAAAGTATGAAGACACGCTAATGCAGTGGCTTTCGATTATGTGATGATTATCAATTTATCAAGTTCTCGCTAAATCTATGATTATTGCTGGGATGGTATGGCTTTCCCCAATGAGTAAGGGCGATGTAAGGACGTGGTGTCACTTGCCTATTGTTAGAACCATTAATAATCATTTAATGATACAACTAACATGCTTTTAACACCGAGGCGAAAGCGTAAGATTTTTCAGAAAAATGGTTAACGATTCAGAGGTCGCGACTTATTGTTTAGGTACAACAAATCCCGCGATGTTTGACCTTAAGTAACGTAATGATAATCATATCAATGCTACCTTTGATCATATGGAGTGCGTGAGGGATCACGTGCTTTTCAATATGGTGATGAAAATATATACTTCAGCCTTAAATGGCCCGAAGTGTGGTTACGCTAGAGTATGATGGGATTTTTTTTCTATTTTAATTGCTATGGTAGTTTTCAGATGTGATTAGGGTGGGTTTAGCTCAAGCCGCGGCCCGCGAGAAAATCGAAAAACTTCCGGTGGTGTATCTAACCTTAGAATCTGAATTGACAGTGATCGATTATCATTTGGGTATGACATCATTACTCGCATGGTGCCAAGTAATGAGCGCGAAAAGTTTTCCTTCGCTACGGTAATCTAAAGATACTTGTTGGAAGGTCCTATTCTTCATGATATTATGCTCGTGAGATATTGGCCGTCTCGACACATGGAACGTAATAGTGAATATGGTGTTAAATGAAATCCCTGCGAGTGGTTGTCACTTATCTTCGAAGGGTTTCCTAATGGGTTTACCAGGAGCGTAATTACAGATAACAGGAGGTATGCTTCGAAGAAATTTTGGGGGTGTCACTTCAGATCACTTAAGAAAATGCATCCTTCCTTCTAGCGAGGATATGATGGTAATTTAGCGTGATAATTAAGCGTCAAAGATAGAGAGATATGTTGTTTAATAAAGAAAGAATGCAAAGTTTTACAACCTTTATGGTATATGAGGTATTGTTAATCTACTCATGAGTATGAGATAGTTTGGTTGTAAAAAGCTCTTCGTATACCTATAAATCAGATGATGATTACCCTTCATGTAATAATATTGAGATTTTCGAATGAATGGCTTGGGAGCTTTTGTTCGATTCACTCTCTATTCCATATGTCATGATATTGGAATGTCTATATGAATTACCGTAATATAATTACGTTGGCCAGACGTCATTATATTTCACTGATATTGCTTTAAACATACATATTATTCGACGCAATATCATTTATATTTCATAAGTTTTTGCCGTCTACAAAGACATTCAATGCGTATTTCACGAGAAAAACAACAAAAGTAAATACGAGCTTGCTGTTTGAAGAAACGACGATAAACGATGGGTTTTTACCAAATTTATATCAAGAAACGTTTATCCGAATGAAAGTACAAGATGATCGAAGGAAAAGAGTTCAAATGGAAAGTTCCAAGTCAATATACGTCAAACACGGGATCAACAAAGAACAAACAAAAAGAAAAATAAAGAAAACTGTCGATTACTCCTACGCGAAACGTGTAAAGCTACGCGAAACGCGTAGTATTTTACTCCTACGCGATACGTGTACTCCTACTCGAAACGCGTAATGTTAGGCCAACTTTAATCATGAATCAGAAATGGGACGGTGGCTTTTGTGATTAAAAATGACTTCTTTTTCAAGTGCTACAGCAAGGAAAGCCATTAAATAGTTTAAAGCTTACCTACTACTGGATCAACATGTTAAATACGGAGGACTAATACACATATCAAGAAGACAAGAATTACTATACACATACAAAATTTATTACTCTAGTTACTTTGTATTTTGAAGTACTCTGTATAATTTAGTTCTGTACCAATTTAATTCTCAAGTCAAGATTAGGATAGTTTCAAATATTAAGGGTGTATTGTTCGTGATTAAGGGTGTTATTGTACGCGTGGAAGGGTGTTGTTATTGTAATTTTCTACCGTTTGAAGTTAATGAAAGTGAAGAATTTTTAGTAAGTATATCCTGTTAAAATTATCGTTATTATTATGTTTGCATATTTATGTTTTTATGTTTACCCTAGTATAATGAGTAGCTAAATACCCTTAGTGTTTGCTTAGATGTAGAGCCCCTAGTGAAATGGATTGTTATCATTTGTAAAAGTTAAAATGTAACTTAAGTATTTTTAACATTGAGCCTAGTTAAAAGAACCATTATTATATAATTAGGTATTTAACCCTTGTCACTTAATTTATTAGATTTAAATAACGAAAGTTATTTTTAGCTATATAAATTAAGCTTCAACACTGAATAAGTTATTAACACTAAGTTATAAATAAACTTTGGTGGTTTGGGTAATATCAATAATTATATGATAGTGAAATTGTAAAAAGGAAAACCGTTAAGATTTGGGTATTGGCGAAAGTCAAAACTAGATTAGGTCTCAATTTAAATACTTGGGGAATAGTAGCTATCTAAATAGAATCCAATAAAAATTAGATTTAATTTAGTTAGTCGTAACCTTATATTTATTCGAGAGAAAAATATAAAGTTTATTACTAAAACATTTTAAATAGGGCTTAAACTTAAAAACAATCCATGGATCTAGAGGTGACACATTTAAGTAAACACTCCCATATATATATATTGTAAAATTATTATTACTATTATTATTTACGAACTACTACTATACATTAAAATATAAAAATTACCCTAAAATTTACTCGACTTTGTACCAGAACTGTTTGTCACATTTTTTATAACATACGCGGAACGCGTATGTATACGCGAAACGCGTAAGTATAATTATATTACTGTTACGAATTAGTTTACATGATACGCGTACGTTTAAATATATACGCAAAACGCGTATAAATACGCGAAACGCGTAAGTATAAATACGGGAACAGTACGAAATTAGGTTAAAATCTAGGGTTTTGAATATATTATTATTATATTTAAGTTATTAATTTATATTTAGTATTAATTATTATAACACATGTTTTAATCTTACTATTTAGTATTAATTAATATAATTTATAATTAGTAATTAGTTTATAATTAGTTAATTATTGTAATTCCTTTTAATTTAATTAAAACATGTCTTTTAGTTAATTTAAGTTAATTTGTAATTTTATTTTATTGTTTAAAACAAATTCCTAATCATTTAGTTTTATTAAAAATTATTGTTTTATTTATTATCATTTAGTATTAAAATTGTTTTATCACAATTAGAATAATTTCATTTAGTTCATTTTTAAGTTAGTAATTATAAATCTCGTAATTTTGTAATTTTAATTATGTTTGTAATTTTAATTATGAAGTAAGTTAGTTAAGTCTCGTTTCCATTATTGTTATTTTATAAATTCCTAATCCAAAATCCCCTTTAAATAAGTTTGACTTCAAAGACTATTAAAAACCGTTAAACACTCCATCTCCCTGTGGAACAAACCGGATTTACCTACAAACTAAACTACGCGGATAGGACCAGTTGCCTATATATGTTTGAAACCAACCTAAAATCGTTAAAATACCATATATACAATAAATCAATTCGTGTAATAAAACAACTCAATCCGTTCATAAATAAAGGTATTGTTTCAACGCATCAACTTTTTGGCGCCGCTGCCGGGGAGTTGGCAGTTAAATAAATAGATAATTTTTCTGATTCGTAGTAGTAGTTGGATTTGTACGTGGACCGGGTTGTTGGATCACCAATTTTATTGGTCAATAGAAGGATCCTGCCCCTCTGCTGCATCTTTTGGCTATTCGAAACGTGGGCAAAATCAGAAGGAAAATCTGTTTGTTTAAGGGTTTTTATCATTGTTTTTATGTTATTCGATCCTCTCGAGGAAATTCATTTCCAAGAAAGTTCAAAGTTTATGAATAAATCCTTTAGTTCTTTGTACAATTTCCCAATTGTATGATCCGTTCAGAAAATCCTAAACTCGTTAAACTTAATCCGGAACCGCAAAGAATTAATAAAGGACAAAAACAACAAAAAGAAGCAGGAAGTACTAGTAATTTTAAAACACAGAAAAACACTAAAAAAAGAAACAAGTAAGTAACACTAGAAAAGCTTTTGGTGTTATGATCTCATAATAGAAATTAATGCATGAACTTACGTTCCTCCAACACTGAATTAACTCCTTCATATCCTGAACCCGAAAGGGAATTCCACGAATGCTTAAGAGCTCAAGAAGTAGAATCTCTTGCTGAGAATTTACAATCACTTTCCTTAGAATCTGACTCTGAACCAGTTATCCAACCAATCATAGAGCCATTTATTAAAGAAGAAGAAGAGATGGCGGCTACAAATCAAACGATGGAAGCATTAATGAAGGCAACAAGAACAGGTCAAGGCCACGCAATTATTCAACCCACTATGACTGACGGTTTTGAAATAAAGGGTCAATTTCTCCACATGGTGACTAATACATGTCAATTCGGTGGAGCCCCAAATGAGGATGCTAACGAGCATCTTCGTAAGTTTGTAAGCATTTGCAAGCTTTTCAAAATCAAAGATGTCACCGATGAAGTTGCATGTTTAAAAATCTTTCCATGGTCCTTAAAGGATGATGCAAGAGATTGGCTAGAATCATTACCAGAAGGTTATATTGAAGACTGGAATGATATGATGGATAAGTTTTTGTCAGAATTCTTTCCTGCTTCAAAAGCAGCAAAATTGCAAAGTGACATAAACCACTTTATGCAAAAGCCTAATGAAACTCTTTATGAAGCTTGGACCCGATTCAACAAAATGCTTAGGGTATGTCCTCAACACGGGTTGAATACATTCCAAAAGGTCCAAATATTCTATAAAGGAGTCAATGTGGCAACTAGAAAAGATATAGATGTTGCAGCCGGAGGTTCGATCATGAAGAAAACACCTGAAGACGCTCACACAATCATTGCCGATATAGCAGCCCATTCCCATAATTGGCATCAAGAGATGGAATTCTCTAGATCATCAAAGGTTGCTAGTATCGAAAGTAATGATGAAATTGCTTCTTTAAAAGTCCAAATAGCAAATCAAGTAAGGCAAATTGAGAAGGTAACCAAAGAAATGCACGCTATCAGAGTAGGGTGTGAACTGTGCCAAGGTCCCCATCTTACTAGAGATTGTGATCAAAGCACAATGGAAGAGCAAGCAAATTTCTTAGGTTACTTGCGAAAAGGTGAAATGAATTTCAATGATTTTCCAGCAATAGAAGCAAACAACCGAAAATATCCTCCTATAAACAGCTATCAAATAGGAGGACCTTCAGGTTCAAATAATAATAACTATCAAGGAGGAAATCCAGGTTAACAAAATAACTGGAATTTCCCAAATCAAAATCAAAGAAATGCACCACCAGGTTACAATCACTTAAATAACCGAAATCAACCTCAACGAATTTATCAAAATAATTTCCAACACAATCAACCACAACCACAAGCACTCATACAACCACAGCCCGAGAAGAAATCCGGTTTAGAAGATCTCTTGAGAGATTTTATGGTTAAGCACGAGCAAAATGCAGAGCTCCAAACTCAGCAAATTCGAAATCAACAAGCTACAATTCAGAATTTAGAAAGAGATGTTGGAAGGATCTCACAGTTACTATCAGAGAGACCACCAGGTACTCTCCCCTCAAATACTCAAGTGAATCCCAACAACAACCAAACAAGAAATGAGCATGTAAATGCTATAACTACTAGAAGTGGTTTAACTATTAACCCGGAGACTCTAAAGTCCCTGGAAGTTCCTTTATCTCCTTCTATTTTACAAGTACCGGTTGATAAAAATGAGCAAGTTGACAACGAACAAGAAAAAGATGATCCACCAGAGGTCATATCGAAGAAAAGTGAAGAACCACCAGTAAAGGTGTATAAGGAACCTATTCCATACCCAAAAGCATTGAAGAAAGATAGACTCGCGAGTCGATATCAGAAATTTGCGGACATGATCAAGCAAATTAGCATTAACATGCCACTCGCAGAGATTCTTAGGGATATGCCCAATTACGGGAAGTTTTTGAAAGATCTCATATCTTCGAAGGGTAAATACCACGACGTTTCTGCCACATTCCTCCATGAGGAGTGTTCGACCATCTTGAAGAAACAAAATGTACCTCCAAAATTGGGAGACCCGGGTAGTTTTATCATTCCATGTATGATGGGTGATTCGGTAGTGTACGATGCACTAGCCGACCTAGGTGCAAGTGTTAACCTAATGCCTTACTCGTTATATTTAAAACTTGACTTAGGAGACTTAAAACCAACCCGGATGGGTATTCGATTAGCAAACCAATCATTTGATACTCCCATAGGTATAGCCGAGGATATTCTTGTAAAAGTTGGCTCACTTATCTTTCCCGTCGACTTTGTTATTCTAGAAATGCAAGAGGACACAAAAGTTCCTATCATTTTAGGACGTCCTTTCCTTAACACTGCAGATGTTATCATTAATGTCCAAAAAGAACAATTGAGTCTAGATGTGGGAAACGAGAGAATAATTTGTCACATTGACAAAGCCATGAAAAGACCCACTTCCACCAATGACTCTTGTTTTCAAATTGATGTTATAGATCTTTGTGTCGAGAATGAATTGCAGGAGCTACTGGAAATTGATATCCCGGGGTTAGCCCCGGTAAGTGAGAATGAATACTTCAATATTGATAAAGATTTTGATGAGTTGATGAAGGTGGTCACAGATGATGAGACCATCAAAGAAGAAATTCCCAAGGAAGAGGAATCGTTTGAGGAAATCAAGAATGAAGATAGATTCCGTATAAAGAATTCCTTGGAAGAACCACCCGTACTAGAGCTTAAAGAGCTACCCAAACACTTGGAGTATGCTTATCTCGAAGGTACATCTCAATTACCGGTAATTATTGCTTCACATCTTTCCGGTAACGAGAAGGATAGGTTAATCTCTGTTTTAAAAACCCATAAAAAGGCTATAGCCTGGAAAACAACCGACATTCCAGGGATAAACCCTTCTTATTGTACACATAAAATTCTCCTTGAGAATGACTTCAAACCAGTAGTACAAAGACAACGCAGGCTAAATCCCAACATGAAAGAGGTTGTTAAAAAGGAGGTAGTCAATCTTCTTGACGCCGGGTTAATCTATCCCATCTCCGATAGTCCTTGGGTTAGTCCAGTACAAGTAGTACCCAAAAAGGGGGGTACAACCGTTATTCTAAATGAAAAGGACGAACTCGTTCCAACTAGAACGGTTACCGGCTGGAGAGTCTGTATTGATTACAAACGTCTCAATGATGCCACAAGAAAGGATCATTTTTCGTTACCTTTTATTGATCAAATGATTGAACGATTAGCGGGGAAAGAATATTATTGCTTTCTAGATGGTTTCTCCGGTTACTTCCAAATTCCAATTGATCCCAACGACCAAGAAAAGACCACATTCACTTGTCCTTTTGGTACCTTTGCCTATCGCCGCATGCCGTTTGGTTTATGCAATGCACCCGGAACCTTTCAAAGGTGCATGATGGCAATTTTCGATGATATGGTAGAGGATTGTATGGAAGTCTTCATGGATGACTTTTCCGTGTTTGGAGATTCCTTTGAATCGTGTCTTTTTAACCTTGAACGTATGCTTATCCGATGTGAGAAAGCAAATTTGGTCCTAAATTGGGAAAAATGCCACTTCATGGTAAAGGAGGGCATTGTACTTGGTCACAAAATATCTCGTGCGGGAATAGAGGTAGATAAAGCTAAAATTGAAGTTATATCTAAGCTACCTAAACCGTCGAATGTTAAGGCCATTAGAAGCTTTCTTGGTCACGCGGGATTCTATAGGCGATTTATCAAAGATTTTTCTTAAATCGCCCGCCCATTGACCAAGCTTCTTGAAAAAGATGCTCCATTTAACTTTGATTCTAATTGCGAAAATGCATTCTCGATTCTAAAGTCAAAACTCACACAAGCTCCCATTATCGTATCCCCGGATTGGAGTATGCCATTTGAGCTAATGTGTGACGCAAGCGACTATGCCTTAGGTGCTGTCTTAGGACAACGACCCGATAATCATTTTCTTCCAATTTATTATGCAAGCAAAACACTAACGGGGGCTCAAATCAATTATACCACCACGGAAAAGGAGCTCCTAGCGGTTGTTTATGCGTTTGATAAATTTCGGTCATATTTGGTGTTGTCCAAGACCATTGTTTACACGGACCATTCGGCACTTAGGTACTTATTCTCGAAACTAGATGCAAAGCATCGTCTCATACGTTGGGTTCTTTTACTTCAAGAATTTGACATTGAGATACGTGACAAGAAAGGAGCCGAGAATCTAGCTGCCGACCATTTATCCTGACTTGAAAACCCTGAATTAGATAAACTCGATGATACAATCATCAAGGACACATTTCCGGACGAATCTCTAATGAGGGTTGACAAGGAATCTGAAATCCCATGGTTTGCTCATTTTGCAAACTATCTTGCTTCAGGCATTCTTCAAAAAGGACTTTCTTACCAACAAAATAAGAAATTCTTTGCGGATTTGAAATCCTATTTCTGGGAACACCCCGACCTATTTCGTGTTGGTGCAGATCAAATAATTCGCCGTTGTGTGTACGGACAAGAGGCTCAACAAATTCTTGAGCATTGCCATCAAGGGCCCACCGGCGGTCATTTCGGACCAAACCACACTGCAAGAAAAATCCTTGACTCGGGCTTTTATTGACCCATGATCTTTAAAGATGCCCATAATTTCGTTTAGACTTGTAATGCATGCCAACGAACGGGTAACATCACAAAAAAGGATGAGATGCCTCAAACCGGCATCCAAGTTTGTGAAATCTTTGATATTTGGGGAATCGATTTCATGGGACCATTTCCAAGTTCCCATAAGTGCAAGTACATCCTAGTAGCCGTTGACTATGTATCCAAGTGGGCTGAAGCAAAAGCTTTGCCTACAAATGATGCTAGGGTGGTGGTGAACTTTTTGAAAAATCTCTTCTCACGCTTTGGAATCCCAAAGGCGCTCATATCCGACCGAGAAACACATTTTGCCAACAACCTTCTTGAAAAGGTGTTGAAGAAGTATGGCGTAACTCATCGTTTCTCTACTCCGTACCACCCGCAAACAAGTGGTCAAGTGGAGAACACGAATCGTACCTTGAAACGCATACTTGAGAAAACGGTTAATAACAACCCTAAGATTTGGCAACGCAAGTTAGACGACGCGTTGTGGGCTTTTAGGACTGCGTATAAAACACCAATTGGTACCACACCCTTTAGACTTGTATATGGTAAAGCATGTCATCTACCTGTCGAAGTTGAACACAAGGCATATTGGGCTCTGAGAGTGTGTAATACTGACCTTGTGCAAGCCGGAGAAAATCGTTTCTTACAACTTCACGAACTAGATGAATTAAGATTACAAGCATATGAAAATTCTAAAACATACAAAGATAAAACTAAAAAATGGCACGATGCACGATTAAAAAAGAAAGAATTTGAACAAGGGGACAAAGTATTAGTATTCCAATCACGTTTTAAGTTTTCACCTGGGAAACTTAGATCCCGATGGACTGGACCATATATAATAAAACAAGTTTTTCCATCTGGATATGCAGAATTATATAGCAAAGACGGTGGAACTTTCAAAGTGAACGGTCATCGACTCAAATTATACTTTGAAGGAATCAATACTATGGAAAGAGAAGAGATCACATTCTACCCTAAGGACAAGTAAATTCAGGGTAACTTTAAGGTTTTAAACTCCATTCTCGATTTTTATTTTTATCTTTAAGGGTGGGGTTAGATTGGTCTTTCCCTAACAGACCCTAAAGAACTAGTCTTCTCCCTCCATTCTACCTTTTTATTTTCTTCTTTTCGTTTTTATTTATTGTTTATTTTCAAGATGCGCAATCAATATGTCTACAACCACTTCTTTTTAATGTGCGATAAAATTTTACCGAGAGATGTGGTGTTAGATATAAAGAGAAGATGCGATCAGGCGAGTAAAGAAATAAGGCAAGAACTTAACGAGAAAAATTATGCCAAAGGAAAATAAAAATCAGCTAAGAAATGTCGAGCGCGTCATTTGGGCAAATGTGTAAAATGTGGAAAACCAGCTCATTATGGAAATTGTCCAAAGAACCAGACAGACTCTAATTTCGAGTACGTAACCTTATGCCGAGAAGGACCTTTTAAATGTTCAAAGGAAAACCTCTTAAACCAACGAGGTTACGCCTACGAAGCCATGGGGGGCGAAATGATGCGACTACACTACGAGGCGAGTCAACGCGGTTTCACAATCTAAGTCTTTTTCTCGCCAATTGTGTTTTTGTGCATTTTTTGTATTTTTGTGCATTTTTGTATTTTTGAATTTTTGTGTGTTTATGTTTTGGTGTGTTTTAGTTTGTATTTGTTTGATGTGATGATATTAAAAAGGGTCTACCGTTTAAAATTGATAAACCTTGAGTTTAACCTGTTTTCATTGAAAACGATAATGCTAAGTGTAATAACTGAATTGTCGTTCTTCAAATTGTACGAAATTTATTGTTGGATTCATAATATATCTTTTATATGGTAAACCACCAAAAACAGAAGAAAAATCAAAACTACTAAAATTATACTTTTTTATCAATAACTGTAAAAATATATAACTTATAAACCTTTGTCGTGGGTAATGATAGGTGTAACAACCGAGATTGTCTCTACCTAGTTGATAGGAAACAAAGTTTTAAGTTTGAAAATTAGTTGGTTTAAAAGTATATATATAAAAAAATATATATATATATATATATATATATAGTGTGTATTTTAAATTCATTTAATTTTTATTTTTCATGTACTTGTTTTTAATTCTAAATATTAATTTTCTTTTATAAAATTTTTTTTTAAAAAATAAAATAAAAAAATTGGAGTGTTTTATTTTCAAGTTGTTTTTAAAAAATATTAAAACGTTAACTTTTGAAGTATTAAATTATAAATTAAAATTGAAAATTTATAAACGGATAAAGACTAGGTGTACCAACCGAAATTTCCGTTACATCAATTATAAATTTAAAATTGATATTTTGAAATTTAAGTACTTATAAAGTTGAAAAAAAGGGGGGGCTAATACTTACGCGAACCGTGTGGTATACCACACGTAACGCGTACAATCGAAAACTACGCGAAACGCGTAACCCCACGCGAAACGCGTAGGTTAAAATACAAAAAACCATATCTGTCGAATTCTGCTTCTCCTTCCCATTATTATTATTGTTTTTGCTGCTGTGAAGACGAGAAGAACACCCAAATTCTACCAAAATCACACCCAAAACTCAATTAAACACTCTCAATCTCATCCAATTCATCTACCTTTCAACATGCCGAGATTGGTAAGGGTCCTCAACCCATTTTACCACTTGTTCTTCAAATTTTTCATTAATTATTTATATAGCTTTAATCCGAATTTTATGCTTGTTATTGATAAGTTTAGCTTAATTATTGATATGGCTATGTTGTAAGCATGAATATAAACCCGATTAGCATAAAAATTTGATGTTGAATTGACTATTGAAAAATTAGGGTTTATACAAATTGGGGAAAATTGAGGAGCTGCTATAAATTGTGTTATTTTGGTTACAATTAGATGTTTTTAGTTGTGTTGATAGTAGTTAGAATCCTTGAACATAAGTTTGATTGTTTGATTTTGTGATTTTATTTTTAGTGTAATTTTGATACTTTTTTTTGTAATTGTCATGAATCAAGTGTGTATTGTGATGATGATTAGAAGCTGGTTTATACACAATGTGATTGAATTGGATTATATATACTTAGCTCATTGTGTATTTCCATTTGTGATTCACATTTTTGTTTTTGAAACTTGATTTTTGATTAGGAATTTTTGATTTATTTTTGTTTGTTTTTATTTGTTGTTAAGATATTGATTCATGTGGTGTTGAAACAAGCTTGTATGTCAAGAATAAATTCGTTGCTAACATTAACATACCCAATTGGGACGGTTCTCTTGTTTTAAAATGTTATGCAGGGATTATTCAGAATGAGAGCTGTTAACCAACAGCAAGGGGAAGAACAAGTAACCCCAGAAATGGAACAACAACTACAGAATCTACACCCAAACCTGAGATTTCCTGATGATGTACCTAACCGATTACAAAAGGTTAAGGACTTACTTTCTCTGGTCACTAGAAACATCTCTCCAGTATACGTTGTGGACTGGGCTCCTTTAGGACCACCAGTCAATTTAGATTTGCAAATAAAGGGAATTTTAAACCAAAGTTTTACAAATGAATTTGGAATGACTTTGGTTTTTAATGATTTTGAGAGATTGTTTAGTTTAAATAGCCCTGTATACAGAGAATGGTGTTTAGAATTCTACTCTACCGTTAGAATAAGTTTACACCTAGAAAATATCGATGATATTAATTTTCTACAATTTAGGCTGGGTGGGGTAGATAGAGCAATGTCCCTAAGTGACGTGACTACCGCATTAGGGATTTACACCGTAGACGAGATGATAGCTCCCAGTTTTAGGGAATATATTTTTACAGGGGCTAGATATACAGGTAACTATGATTCTGGTTTAGTCTGGCGATCTTTCACTAATAGAAATACATATGAGCCAGGCCAGGAATCTTATCTAAAGATCACTGATGTTCGCTTCAGAATAATTCATAAGTTTATAGCGAACACAATAAACCAAAGGTCATTTACTAATACAGATAAAATTAATTATATTGACCTTTGGTACTTGGATGCGATCAGAGATAGGGATACATTTATTAGTATACCCTATGGAGTTGCTTACTTTTTGGCCCATGTTGGTAAGGGTGCTCGAGGGACGAGTGACATGTCGGGGGGTCACTATATCACGTGTCTAGGAAGCTGGTTCGGACTCGACCCGAGTGAATCAGAACCTCCAATCCAACCGGTAAATCAAGCTGTTAGAACTTTAGGATTGGACGTGTATAGGACGGCTAAGGCCATACAAGTGAGGGGTGGGGTAATTAGTTTGAGACGGCAAGAAGTAGTCGCTCACGCTCCAATGGAGGAAGATGAGGAACCCGCTAGGGAAACTAGGAGGAGACGAAGACATCCAGATGAGGCTAGTAAGTCTAATGTAGGTGTTTCTGATTTCAATATGCTCCAAAATTCGTTTAATTCATTGAGTTTAGATTTAAGGAACTCGTATGATAATTGGGGACGGAGATCAGAAGAACAATACACTAGTTTGTCTAGGCAAATAGGGGAAATTAGGCATACCCAACTGGCCCAGGATAATATGTTAGAAAACATCCGCTACGATCAGAGGGGCCAGGGAGCACAGTTAGAGTGGGCGCATCATCAGGCTTATTTATACGCAGCTAACCCACAACATTACGCACCCTCAGCTTTTCCATCATACCCCTAGTGGCAAGAACACGGTGACCCTCTACCTCCACCTTATGATCCCAACGCTGCCCTTGCCTCGAGTCAGGAAGCCTATAGGCGTTTTTACGAGGAACAACGCCTAAACGAACAACGGCAGCAACAGGAGCGAGAACAGGAAGATCAAGGAGGCCCTGCGTGGTCATTTTTCTAGTTTTTCTTTTTATTTTTAGAATTATTTATTTTGTATTTGTTTGTATAAAATGATTTTTATGGTGTGTTAATTTATTCTTATCTTTAATTATCTTTACAAAAACTCTAGTGTGGGGTAAAATTTTTGTACTACTAAAGTACAACCCCATCTCGTTTGTGATTGACATATTTGTTGACAGGTACTTATGATGATGAGATTCGACATAGCGAAACACGAAAGTATTATTGTGATAAAACGGATTGGATATGTTCATACGATAAGCATTTTACAATATCCAATTACTTAACAAAGGAAGTTCTATATACTGTACACTTTTTGTCCTCTCAAATTTATACATTTTAATCTGATTTTATGTAATGAGGGCATTGTAGTGACCCGAACTTTTCCATGTTTATATATATATATTAATTGAGATTGATATTTACATGATTAAATGTTTCCAACATGTTAAGCAATCAAACTTGTTAATACTTGATTAATTGAAATATGTTTCATATAGACAATTGACCACCCAAGTTGACCGGTGATTCACGAACGTTAAAACTTGTAAAAACTATATGATGACATATATATGGATATATATATATAGTTAACATGATACTATGATAAGTAAACATATCATTAAGTATATTAACAATGAACTACATATGTAAAAACAAGACTACTAACTTAATGATTTTTAAACGAGACATATATGTAACGATTATCGTTGTAAAGACATTTAATGTATATATATCATATTAAGAGATATTCATACATGATAATATCATGATAATATAATAATTTAAAATCTCATTTGATATTATAAACATTGGGTTAACAACATTTAACAAGATCGTTAACCTAAAGGTTTCAAAACAACACTTACATGTAACGACTAACGATGACTTAACGACTCAGTTAAAATGTATATACATGTAGTGTTTTAATATGTATTTATAAACTTTTGAAAGACTTCAATACACTTATCAAAATACTTCTACTTAACAAAAATGCTTACAATTACATCCTCGTTCAGTTTCATCAACAATTCTACTCGTATGCACCCGTATTCGTACTCGTACAATACACAGCTTTTAGATGTAGGTACTATTGGTATATACACTCCAATGATCAGCTCTTAGCAGCCCATGTGAGTCACCTAACACATGTGGGAACCATCATTTGGCAACTAGCATGAAATATCTCATAAAATTACAAAAATATGAGTAATCATTCATGACTTATTTACATGAAAACAAAATTACATATCTTTTATATCTAATCCATATACCAACGACCAAAAACACCTACAAACACTTTCATTCTTCAATTTTCTTCATCTAATTAATCTCTCTCAAGTTCTATCTTCAAGTTCTAAGTGTTCTTCATATATTCTACAAGTTCTAGTTACATAAAATCAAGAATACTTTCAAGTTTGATAGCTCACTTCCAATCTTGTAAGGTGATCATCCAACCTCAAGAAATCTTTGTTTCTTACAGTAGGTTATCATTCTAATATAAGGTAATAATCATATTCAAACTTTGGTTCAATTTATATAACTATAACAATCTTATTTCAAGTGATGATCTTACTTGAACTTGTTTTCGTGTCATGATTCTGCTTCAAGAACTTCGAGCCATCCAAGGATCCGTTGAAGCTAGATCCATTTTTCTCTTTTCCAGTAGGTTTATCCAAGGAACTTAAGGTAGTAATGATGTTCATAACATCATTCGATTCATACATATAAAGCTATCTTATTCGAAGGTTTAAACTTGTAATCACTAGAACATAGTTTAGTTAATTCTAAACTTGTTCGCAAACAAAAGTTAATCCTTCTAACTTGACTTTTAAAATCAACTAAACACATGTTCTATATCTATATGATATGCTAACTTAATGATTTAAAACCTGGAGACACAAAAAACACCGTAAAACCGGATTTACGCCGTCGTAGTAACACCGCGGGCTGTTTTGGGTTAGTTAATTAAAAACTATGATAAACTTTGATTTAAAAGTTGTTATTCTGAAAAAATGATTTTTATTATGAACATGAAACTATATCCAAAAATTATGGTTAAACTCAAAGTGAAAGTATGTTTTCTAAAATGGTCATCTAGACGTCGTTCTTTCGACTGAAATGACTACCTTTACAAAAATGACTTGTAACTTATTTTTCCGACTATAAACCTATACTTTTTCTGTTTAGATTCATAAAATAGAGTTCAATATGAAACCATAGCAATTTTATTCACTCAAAACGGATTTAAAATGAAGAAGTTATGGGTAAAACAAGATTGGATAATTTTTCTCATTTTAGCTACGTGAAAATTGGTAACAAATCTATTCCAACCATAACTTAATCAACTTGTATTGTATATTATGTAATCTTGAGATACCATAGATACGTATACAATGTTTCGACCTATCATGTCGACACATCTATATATATTTCGGAACAACCATAGACACTCTATATGTGAATGTTGGAGTTAGCTATACAGGGTTGAGGTTGATTCCAAAATATATATAGTTTGAGTTGTGATCAATACTGAGATACGTATACACTGGGTCGTGGATTGATTCAAGATAATATTTATCGATTTATTTCTGTACATCTAACTGTGGACAACTAGTTGTAGGTTACTAACGAGGACAGCTGACTTAATAAACTTAAAACATCAAAATATATTAAAAGTGTTGTAAATATATTTTGAACATACTTTGATATATATGTATATATTGTTATAGGTTCGTGAATCAACCAGTGACCAAGTCTTACTTCCCGACGAAGTAAAAATCTGTGAAAGTGAGTTATAGTCCCACTTTTAAAATCTAATATTTTTGGGATGAGAATACATGCAGGTTTTATAAATGATTTACAAAATAGACACAAGTACGTGAAACTACATTCTATGGTTGAATTATCGAAATCGAATATGCCCCTTTTTATTAAGTCTGGTAATCTAAGAATTAGGGAACAGACACCCTAATTGACGCGAATCCTAAAGATAGATCTATTGGGCCTAACAAACCCCATCCAAAGTACCGGATGCTTTAGTACTTCGAAATTTATATCATATCCGAAGGGTGTCCCGGAATGATGGGGATATTCTTATATATGCATCTTGTTAATGTCGGTTACCAGGTGTTCACCATATGAATGATTTTTATCTCTATGTATGGGATGTGTATTGATATATGAAATCTTGTGGTCTATTATTATGATTTGATATATATAGGTTAAACCTATAACTCACCAACATTTTTGTTGACGTTTTTTAAGCATGTTTATTCTCGGGTGATTATTAAGAGCTTCCGCTGTCGCATACTTAAATAAGGACGAGATTTGGAGTCCGTGCTTGTATAATATTGTGTAAAAACTGCATTCAGGAAACTTATTTTGTTGTAACATATTTGTATTGTAAACCATTATGTAATGGTCGTGTGTAAACAGGATATTTTAGAATATCATTATTTGATAATCTACGTAAAGCTTTTTAAACCTTTATTGATGAAATAAAGGTTATGGTTTGTTTTAAAATGAATGCAGTCTTTGAAAAACGTCTCATATAGAGGTCAAAACCTCGCAACGAAATCAATTAATATGGAACGTTTTTAATCAATAAGAACGGGACATTTCAGTTGGTATCCGAGCATTGGTCTTAGAGAACCAGAATTTTGCATTAGTGTGTCTTATCGAGTTTGTTAGGATGCATTAGTGAGTCTGGACTTCGATCGTGTTTACTTGAAAAATGATTGCTTAACAAATTTTGTTGGAAACTATATATTTTTAACATGTGAATATTATGTGATATATTAATCTCTTAACGCGTTTGATATTATGTGATAGATGTCTACCTCTAGAACAAGTCCCATTGACTCACCTAATAATAATGAAGAGTCAAATGTAAATTGGAATGATTCGTGGACTGATTCACAAGTTCCCGAAGAGGAACCGGAAGAAGAGTCGGAACCGGAAGAAGAATCGGAACCGGAAGAAGAATCGGAACCGGATGAAGAAATAGAACCGGTGGGGGAAATAATAAAACGGTTAAGTAAAAGAAAATCCTCAACCAACCGACCAAGGTTAATTATGGTCAATGGTGTTTCCCCAAGGAAGCAAAATATTGGGAGGATTACCAATTCTCCGATGAATTGGATTCCGACGAGAATTCCAATGATGTTATAGAAATTACCCCAACTGAATTTAAAAAGGCAAAAGAAAATAATAAGGGAAAGGGCATAAAAATAGAGAAATCTAATTCCAACCCCGATGAACTTTATATGTATCGTCAACCCCCGAAGTCCTTAAGTTGTAACAATGACCCGGGAACCTCTAAACCACCAGGTTTTTCTAAACCAATGTGGAAAATGACGGCTTGTATTAGGGGAACATCATATATCCCTAGAAACTTGGCAAAACGAACCAAAACCGAAGAAGAAGAAACAAGCGAGTCGGAATAAGATAGTTGTATTCGTGTGGTGTAATATATGTAATATAGTGTGCTTATGCTTTATGATATATGTAAAAATTGCTTGTATTAATAAGTATTTTTTTTTTTTTGAATCTAACTCTTGTCTATTTTACAGTATAAAAACACAAAATGGATAGACAACCCAATATTTTAAGAGACCTACCCGGAGACATGATTGATGAAATCTTGTCTAGAGTCGGTCAGAATTCTTCGGCACAATTATTTAAGGCGAGATCAGTATGTAAGACATTCGAAGAACGTTCCAAGAATGCCTTGGTTTATAAAAGGCTTTCGTTCGAAAGATGGGGGATATCACATTGGGAAATCCATAAGTTACGATGTGTTTACTTTGACGCATATATTGCGGGGAACCCAAATGCTATTTTACGCAATGGGTTAAGAAATTATTTTGACTCAATATATCCGAATATTGGACTTCGTGATTTAGAAAAAGCGGCTAACATGCAACATAAAGAAGCATGTTATGCTTACGGATTAGTAATGTTCGCTTCTCACCAAAGTGAGAACAAGAACATCGGGCTACAACTATTAAACAAAACGTTCCCACAAGTGACGGAGTCGGTAATTGGGGTAAGAAATGAGGTTTTTAGATTGTTACGGGACTGTTGGACATTACGTAACCCTCGTCCCTTTGACGGCGTTACAACACGCTGTCTTATCAACGGCCATAACGGTTATGTTCCACAAGACCAAGGATGGGAAGTAATCCTAGTAAAACCAGAATGCATGACTTGTTTCTGGACGTATGAATTACGTGTCTTTATTGCCTTTGCTGAACGACTTGTGTACTAGCTAGAATTATCTTCACAACCATCTTGTATCAAATTTATTGTGTGCTATATTTCATGCTATATGTAAAATAAGCGGTATTGTAAGTTTGTAAAATATTGTGTAAAAGTTTGAACGCGAAATATTATTATAATCAGTTTTTCATATAGAATTGTAGTAGTTGAATTGTATATTAGCTACTAAGTATGAACTTAACGGGTAGGTACTACCCGAATTTAAACTCATAAAACGCTAATATGAAGAAAAAGCTTTTATAAATGAGTTCATATTATGCTACGAAATACTATTAACTACTCTTAATATTCTGTATGATTAACTTGTTCCATTTGACTATTTTGAAGGAAATGGCACCTACTACTCGACACACCGTGAATATGAATGAAGAGGAATTCCGTACTTTTCTAGCTTCAAACATAGCCGCATTACAGGCTGCGCTACATACCAACAATAACCTTGGATCTAGCAGTACAGGAAATCGTGTAGGATGCACCTACAAAGAATTCACTGCCTGCAAACCTTTAAAATTTAATGGAACCGAAGGACCGATCGGATTGAAACGGTGGACCGAGAAGGTCGAATCGGTGTTTTCCATAAGTAAGTGTACTGAAGAGGACAAAGTGAAGTACGCTACGCATACCTTCACAGGTTCTGCGTTAACATGGTGGAATACCTATCTAGAGCAAGTGGGACAAGACGATGCGTACGCACTACCGTGGTCAGCATTCAAGCACTTGATAAACGAGAAATACCGTCCCAGAACCGAGGTCAATAAGCTCAAGACAGAACTTAGAGGGTTACGAACCCAAGGATTTGATATTACCACGTACGAAAGACGATTCACAGAATTGTGCCTATTGTGTCCGGGAGCATTCGAAGATGAGGAAGAGAAGATCGACGCGTTTGTGAAAGGATTACCGGAAAGAATCCAAGAAGATATAAGTTCACCCGAGCCCGCCTCCATACAACAGGCATGTAGAATGGCTCACAAACTAGTGAACCAGATTGAAGAAAGAATTAAAGAACAGACTGCTGAAGAGGCCAATGTGAAGCAAGTCAAAAGAAAATGGGAGGAAAACGGTAATAAGAATCACCAATACAACAACAACAGCAATTACAACAATAATCGCAACAATTATCCCAACAATCGCAACATCAATCGCAACTACAACAAACGGCCCAACAACAACAACAACAATCAGAAGCAGCTATGCCAAAGGTGTGAAAAGTATCACTCGGGGTTCTGCACCAAATTTTGCAACAAGTGTAAAAGAAATGGTCATAGCGCGGCGAAGTGTGAGGTCTACGGACCAGGGGTTAATAGAAAGAAAGGAACAAATGGTGTCGGAACGAGTAATGGCGGAGCAAGTAGTGTCGGAGCAAGTTATGCCAATGTAGTTTGTTATAAATGTGGAAAACCGGGCCACATTATTAGAAATTGCCCGAACCAGGAGAAAACGAATGGACAAGGCCGCGGAAGAGTTTTCAATATTAATGCGGCAGAGGCACAGGAAGACCCGGAGCTTGTTACGGGTACGTTTCTTATTGACAATAAATCTGCTTACGTTTTATTTGATTCGGGTGCGGATAGAAGCTATATGAGTAGAGATTTTTGTGCTAAATTAAGTTGTCCATTGACGCCTTTGGATAGTAAATTTTTACTCGAATTAGCAAATGGTAAATTAATTTCAGCAGATAATATATGTCGGAATCGAGAAATTAAACTGGTTAGCGAAACATTTAAGATTGATTTGATACCAGTAGAGTTAGGGAGTTTTGATGTGATAATCGGTATGGACTGGTTGAAAGAAGTGAAAGCAGAGATCGTTTGTTACAAAAATGCAATTCGCATTATACGAGAAAAAGGAAAACCCTTAATGGTGTACGGAGAAAAGGGCAACACGAAGCTACATCTTATTAGTAATTTGAAGGCACAAAAACTAATAAGAAAAGGTTGCTATGCTGTTCTAGCACACGTCGAGAAAGTACAAACTGAAGAAAAGAGCATCAATGATGTTCCCATTACAAAAGAATTTCCCGATGTATTTCCGAAAGAATTACCGGGATTACCCCCACATCGATCCGTTGAATTTCAAATAGATCTTGTACCAGGAGCTGCACCAATAGCTCGTGCTCCTTACAGACTCGCACCCAACGAGATGAAAGAACTGCAAAGCCAATTATAAGAACTTTTAGAGCGTGGTTTCATTCGACCAAGCACATCACCGTGGGGAGCTCCTGTTTTGTTTGTCAAGAAGAAAGATGGTACATTCAGGTTGTGTATCGACTACCGAGAGTTGAACAAACTTACCATCAAGAACCGCTACCCACTACCGAGAATCGACGACTTATTTGATCAACTACAAGGCTCGTCTGTTTATTCAAAGATTGACTTACGTTCCGGGTATCATCAAATGCGGGTGAAAGAAGATGATATTCCAAAGACTGCTTTCAGAACACGTTACGGTCATTACGAGTTTATGGTCATGCCGTTTGGTTTAACTAATGCACCAGCTGTGTTCATGGACCTTATGAACCGAGTGTGTGGACCATACCTTGACAAGTTTGTCATTGTTTTCATTGATGACATACTTATTTACTCAAAGAATGACCAAGAACACGGTGAACATTTGAGAAAGGTGTTAGAAGTATTGAGGAAGGAAGAATTGTACGCTAAGTTTTCAAAGTGTGCATTTTGGTTGGAAGAAGTTCAATTCCTCGGTCACATAGTGAACAAAGAAGGTATTAAGGTGGATCCGGCAAAGATAGAAACTGTTGAAAAGTGGGAAATCCCGAAAACTCCGAAACACATACGCCAGTTTTTAGGACTAGCTAGTTACTACAGAAGGTTCATCCAAGACTTTTCCAGAATAGCAAAACCCTTGACTGCATTAACGCATAAAGGGAAGAAATTTGAATGGAATGATGAACAAGAGAAAGCGTTTCAGTTATTGAAGAAAAAGCTAACTACGGCACCTATATTGTCATTGCCTGAAGGGAATGATGATTTTGTGATTTATTGTGACGCATCAAAGCAAGGTCTCGGTTGTGTATTAATGCAACGAACGAAGGTGATTGCTTATGCGTCTAGACAATTGAAGATTCACGAACAAAATTATACGACGCATGATTTGGAATTAGGCGCGGTTGTTTTTGCATTAAAGACTTGGAGGCACTACTTATATGGGGTCAAAAGTATTATATATACCGACCACAAAAGTCTTCAACACATATTTAATCAGAAACAACTGAATATGAGGCAGCGTAGGTGGATTGAATTATTGAATGATTACGATTTGAGATTCGTTACCACCCAGGGAAGGCAAATGTGGTAGCCGATGCCTTGAGCAGGAAGGACAGAGAACCCATTCGAGTAAAATCTATGAATATAATGATTCATAATAACCTTACTACTCAAATAAAGGAGGCGCAACAAGGAGTTTTAAAAGAGGGAAATTTAAAGGATGAAATACCCAAAGGATCGGAGAAGCATCTTAATATTCGGGAAGACGGAACCCAGTATAGGGCTGAAAGGATTTGGGTACCAAAATTTGGAGATATGAGAGAAATGGTACTTAGAGAAGCTCATAAAACCAGATACTCAATACATCCTGGAACGGGGAAGATGTACAAGGATCTCAAGAAACATTTTTGGTGGCCGGGTATGAAAGCCGATGTTGCTAAATACGTAGGAGAATGTTTGACGTGTTCTAAGGTCAAAGCTGAGCATCAGAAACCATCAGGTCTACTTCAACAACCCGAAATCCCGGAATGGAAATAGGAAAACATTACCATGGATTTCATCACTAAATTGCCAAGGACTGCAAGTGGTTTTGATACTATTTGGGTAATAGTTGATCGTCTCACCAAATCAGCACACTTCCTGCCAATAAGAGAAGATGACAAGATGGAGAAGTTAGCACGACTGTATTTGAAGGAAGTCGTCTCCAGATATGGAATACCAATCTCTATTATCTCTGATAGGGATGGCAGATTTATTTCAAGATTCTGGCAGACATTACAGCAAGCATTAGGAACTCGTCTAGACATGAGTACTGCCTATCATCCACAAACTGATGGGCAGAGGGAAAGGATGATACAAACGCTTGAAGACATGCTACGAGCATGTGTTATTGATTTCGGAAACAGTTGGGATCGATATCTACCGTTAGCAGAATTTTCCTACAACAACAGCTACCATTCAAGCATTGAGATGGCGCCGTTTGAAGCACTTTATGGTAGAAAGTGCAGGTCTCCGATTTGTTGGAGTGAAGTGGGGGATAGACAGATTACGGGTCCGGAGATTATACAAGAAACTACCGAGAAGATCATCCAAATTCAACAACGGTTGAAAACCGCCCAAAGTCGACAAAAGAGCTACGCTGACATTAAAAGAAAAGATATAGAATTTAAAATTGGAGAGATGGTCATGCTTAAAGTTGCACCTTGGAAAGGCGTTGTTCGATTTGGTAAACGAGGGAAATTAAATCCAAGGAATATTGGACCATTCAAGATTATTGATCGTGTCGGACCAGTAGCTTACCGACTTGAGTTACCTCAACAACTCGCGGCTGTACATAACACTTTTCACGTCTCGAATTTGAAGAAATGTTTTGCTAAAGAAGATCTCACTATTCCGTTAGATGAAATCCAAATCAACGAAAAACTTCAATTCATCGAAGAACCCGTCGAAATAATGGATCGTGAGGTTAAAAGACTTAAGCAAAACAAGATACCAATTGTTAAGGTTCGATGGAATGCTCGTAGAGGACCCGAGTTCACCTGGGAGCGTGAAGATCAGATGAAGAAGAAATACCCGCATCTATTTCCAGAAGATTCGTCAACACCTTCAACAGCTTAAAATTTCGGGACGAAATTTATTTAACGGGTAGGTACTGTAGTGACCCGAACTTTTCCATGTTTATATATATATTAATTGAGATTGATATTTACACGATTAAATGTTTCCAACATGTTAAGCAATCAAACTTGTTAATACTTGATTAATTGAAATATGTTTCATATAGACAATTGACCACCCAAGTTGACCGGTGATTCACGAACGTTAAAACTTGTAAAAACTATATGATGACATATATATGGATATATATATAGTTAACATGATACTATGATAAGTAAACATATCATTAAGTATATTAACAATGAACTACATATGTAAAAACAAGACTACTAACTTAATGATTTTTAAACGAGACATATATGTAACGATTATCGTTGTAAAGACATTTAATGTATATATATCATATTAAGAGATATTCATACATGATAATATCATGATAATATAATAATTTAAAATCTCATTTGATATTATAAACATTGGGTTAACAACATTTAACAAGATCGTTAACCTAAAGGTTTCAAAACAACACTTACATGTAACAACTAACGATGACTTAACGACTCAGTTAAAATGTATATACATGTAGTATTTTAATATGTATTTATACACTTTTGAAAGACTTCAATACACTTATCAAAATACTTCTACTTAACAAAAATGCTTACAATTACATCCTCGTTCAGTTTCATCAACAATTCTACTCGTATGCACCCGTATTCGTACTCGTACAATGCACAGCTTTTAGATGTAGGTACTATTGGTATATACACTCCAATGATCAGCTCTTAGTAGCCCATGTGAGTCACCTAACACATGTGGGAACCATCATTTGGCAACTAGCATGAAATATCTCATAAAATTACAAAAATATGAGTAATCATTCATGACTTATTTACATGAAAACAAAATTACATATCCTTTATATCTAATCCATATACCAACGACCAAAAACACCTATAAACACTTTAATTCTTCAATTTTCTTCATCTAATTAATCTCTCTCAAGTTCTATCTTCAAGTTCTAAGTGTTCTTCATATATTCTACAAGTTCTAGTTACATAAAATCAAGAATACTTTCAAGTTTGATAGCTCACTTCCAATCTTGTAAGGTGATCATCCAACCTCAAGAAATCTTTGTTTCTTACAGTAGGTTATCATTCTAATACAAGGTAATAATCATATTCAAACTTTGGTTCAATTTCTATAACTATAACAATCTTATTTCAAGTGATGATCTTACTTGAACTTGTTTTCGTGTCATGATTCTGCTTCAAGAACTTCGAGCCATCCAAGGATCCGTTGAAGCTAGATCCATTTTTCTCTTTTCCAGTAGGTTTATCCAAGGAACTTAAGGTAGTAATGATGTTCATAACATCATTCGATTCATACATATAAAGCTATCTTATTCGAAGGTTTAAACTTGTAATCACTAGAACATAGTTTAGTTAATTCTAAACTTGTTCGCAAACAAAAGTTAATCCTTCTAACTTAACTTTTAAAATCAACTAAACACATGTTCTATATCTATATGATATGCTAAATTAATGATTTAAAACCTGGAGACACAAAAAACACCGTAAAACCGGATTTACGCCGTCTTAGTAACACCGCGGGCTGTTTTGGGTTAGTTAATTAAAAACTATGATAAACTTTGATTTAAAAGTTGTTATTCTGAGAAAATGATTTTTATTATGAACATGAAACTATATCCAAAAATTATGGTTAAACTCAAAGTGGAAGTATGTTTTCTAAAATGGTCATCTAGACGTCGTTCTTTCGACTGAAATGACTACCTTTACAAAAATGACTTGTAACTTATTTTTCCGACTATAAACCTATACTTTTTCTGTTTAGATTCATAAAATATAGTTCAATATGAAACCATAGCAATTTTATTCACTCAAAACGGATTTAAAATGAAGAAGTTATGGGTAAAACAAGATTGGATAATTTTTCTCATTTTAGCTACGTGAAAATTGGTAACAAATCTATTCCAACCATAACTTAATCAACTTGTATTGTATATTATGTAATCTTGAGATACCATAGACACGTATACAATGTTTTGACCTATCATGTCGACACATCTATATATATTTCGGAACAACCATAGACACTCTATATGTGAATGTTGGAGTTAGCTATACAGGGTTGAGGTTGATTCCAAAATATATATAGTTTGAGTTGTGATCAATACTGAGATACGTATACACTGGGTCGTGGATTGATTCAAGATAATATTTATCGATTTATTTCTGTACATCTAACTGTGGACAACTAGTTGTAGGTTACTAACGAGGACAGCTGACTTAATAAACTTAAAACATCAAAATATATTAAAAGTGTTGTAAATATATTTTGAACATACTTTGATATATATGTATATATTGTTATAGGTTCGTGAATCAACCAGTGGCCAAGTCTTACTTCCCGACGAAGTAAAAATCTGTGAAAGTGAGTTATAGTCCCACTTTTAAAATCTAATATTTTTGGGATGAGAATACATGCAGGTTTTATAAATGATTTACAAAATAGACACAAGTACGTGAAACTACATTCTATGGTTGAATTATCGAAATCGAATATGCCCCTTTTTATTAAGTCTGGTAATCTAAGAATTAGGGAACAGACACCCTAATTGACGCGAATCCTAAAGATAGATCTATTGGGCCTAACAAACCCCATCCAAAGTACCGGATGCTTTAGTACTTTGAAATTTATATCATATCCGAAGGGTGTCCCGGAATGATGGGGATATTCTTATATATGCATCTTGTTAATGTCGGTTACCAGGTGTTCATCATATGAATGATTTTTATCTCTATGTATGGGATGTGTATTGAAATATGAAATCTTGTGGTCTATTATTATGATTTGATATATATAGGTTAAACCTATAACTCACCAACATTTTTGTTGACGTTTTTTAAGCATGTTTATTCTCAGGTGATTATTAAGAGTTTCCGCTATCGCATACTTAAATAAGGACGAGATTTGGAGTCCATGCTTGTATAATATTGTGTAAAAACTGCATTCAAGAAACTTATTTTGTTGTAACATATTTGTATTGTAAACCATTATGTAATGGTCGTGTGTAAACAGGATATTTTAGATTATCATTATTTGATAATCTACGTAAAGCTTTTTAAACCTTTATTGATGAAATAAAGGTTATGGTTTGTTTTAAAATGAATGCAGTCTTTGAAAAACGTCTCATATAGAGGTCAAAACCTCGCAACGAAATCAATTAATATGGAACGTTTTTAATCAATAAGAACGGGACATTTCAGGCATTACATAATCTTAAGTGTGGGGTAGGGAATATATAAATTCTCGAGAACTTATAACTTGGTGGTTTTTATGAAAAATTTTACATTTTTTAAACAAATATAACTAATCAATTTTTAAGGTAATTACGAGCAATTAAAGATTATGTGTCAAAAACTGAAATTATTGTCTCCATACATTAAAAATACATAAGTTTATCTGATTGAAATATATAAAAGAAAACCAAGTATAACAGAATTTATAAACTCTATATGTTTAGAACTATTTATCACATGTTTCTATGAAGTATTGCAGATATCATCGCTTTGGAATGTATAAACCTGAACATCTCGTAAAGGAAGTAAAGTCTTCCAAAATGACACACTTGCTAACTTATGTTAGAAGATGTAGTCCAGAACAGCTGTAGGTTGACGAAAAATCTTGAAAAGTCATCTCTATCATCGGCTGGAAATCCACCTCACCTCAGCATCAAACAGGGTTTTTGGTGGTCAGACTTATCTTAACCATGAGATGGATCTGTCTCGTACAATGGGGGGGGCACATTGCAAATTAGCTTTTAAGACTAATGAATCTAATCCCCAGATGAATGATCTCCGTCAAGATCAACCGCATCTATGTTTGACCGCGGTCAACATACATATGCCATAACAAATTGAGGTGTGCAAACTCATGGTTCACCGATGATATTTGGACACGATATAATTTTACTCTAAAACTTGTGCTATTTTATGAATTATATTGTGTAAAACCATTTTTAGGACATTCGGTTTCAAGTTCCATGATACTTCAATTATGGGGGTGGATAGCTTGCTAATCGCCGACTGAGACTTTGGTTTTCAGTTACCCTCAACCGGAATTTGAGGTTAAAATCGGAAAACGTGTCTAGTGTAAAAACTAGCATGACATTTTATAAAATCATAAAACGTTTTCACAAGGTCCAATTTTCCCTAAGGATCCAAATTTTTAAACCTTAATCACGAGTTTCAACTTTATTTCTGTTGTCAGAATTTCGTTTCGTGTGGTGTGCGTGTGATTCAATAAAAATTGTGTAGTGTTTCCAACTTATTCCATATAGCGTGTGTTTCATTTCGTGTAGCGTGTGTTGTGTGATTTAATGATCGATAAGGAAAAATATGTAATGTTCTGATTCTATTTAGAAGATGCAATTGCTTGAGGACAAGCAACGTTCGAGTGTGGGGTATTTTGATATTGCTTTAAACATACATATTATTCGACGCAATATCATTTATATTTCATAAGTTTTTACCGTCTACAAAGACATTCAATGCGTATTTCACGAGAAAAACGATAAAAGTAAATACGAGCTTGCTGTTTGAAGAAACGACGATAAACGATGGGTTTTTACCAAATTTATATCAAGAAACGTTTATCCGAATGAAAGTACAAGATGATCGAAGAAAAAGAGTTCAAATGGAAAGTTCCAAGTCAATATACGTCAAACACGGGATCAACAAAGAACAAACAAAAAGAAAAATAAAGAAAACTGTCGATTACTCCTACGCGAAACGTGTAAAGCTACGCGAAACGCGTAGTATTTTACTCCTACGCGATACGTGTACTCCTACGCGAAACGCGTAATGTTAGGCCAACTTTAATCATGAATCAGAAATGGGACGGTGGCTTTTGTGATTAAAAATGACTTCTTTTTCAAGTGCTACAGCAAGGAAAGCCATTAAATAGTTTAAAGCTTACCTACTACTGGATCAACATGTTAAATACGGAGGACTAGTACACATATCAAGAAGACAAGAATTACTATACACATACAAAATTTATTACTCTAGTTACTTTGTATTTTGAAGTACTCTGTATAATTTAGTTCTGTACCAATTTAATTCTCAAGTCAAGATTAGGATAGTTTCAAATATTAAGGGTGTATTGTTCATGATTAAGGGTGTTATTGTACGCGTGAAAGGGTGTTGTTATTGTAATTTTCTACCGTTTGAAGTTAATGAAAGTGAAGAATTTTTAGTAAGTATATCCTGTTAAAATTATCGTTATTATTATGTTTGCATATTTATGTTTTTATGTTTACCCTAGTATAATGAGTAGCTAAATACCCTTAGTGTTTGCTTAGATGTAGAGCCCCTAGTGAAATGGATTGTTATCATTTGTAAAAGTTAAAATGTAACTTAACTATTTTTAACATTGAGCCTAGTTAAAAGAACCATTATTATATAATTAGGTATTTAACCCTTGTCACTTAATTTATTAGATTTAAATAACGAAAGTTATTTTTAGCTATATAAATTAAGCTTCAACACTAAAAAGTGATCTAGACGAATTTATGAATAAGTTATTAACACTAAGTTATAAATAAACTTTGGTGGTTTGGGTAATATCAATAATTATATGATAGTGAAATTGTAAAAAGGGAAACCGTTAAGATTTGGGTATTGGCGAAAGTCAAAACTAGATTAGGTCTCAATTTAAATACTTGAGGAATAGTAGCTATCTAAATAGAATCCAATAAAAATTAGATTTAATTTAGTTAGTCGTAACTTTATATTTATTCGAGAGAAAAATATAAAGTTTATTACTAAAACATTTTAAATAGGGCTTAAACTTAAAAACATTCCATGGATCTAGAGGTGACACATTTAAGTAAACACTCCCATATATATATATTGTAAAATTATTATTACTATTATTATTTACGAACTACTAATATACATTAAAATATAAAAATTACCCTAAAATTTACTCGACTTTGTACCAGAACTGTTTGTCACATTTTTTATAACATACGCGGAACGCGTATGTATACGCGAAACGCGTAAGTATAATTATATTACTGTTACGAATTAGTTTACATGATACGCGTACGTTTAAATATATACGCGAAATGCATATAAATACGCAAAACGCGTAAGTATAAATACGGGAACAGTACGAAATTAGGTTAAAATCTAGGGTTTTGAACATATTATTATTATATTTAAGTTATTAATTTATATTTAGTATTAATTATTATAACACATGTTTTAATCTTACTATTTAGTATTAATTAATATAATTTATAATTAGTAATTAGTTTATAATTAGTTAATTATTGTAATTCCTTTTAATTTAATTAAAACATGTCTTTTAGTTAATTTAAGTTAATTTGTAATTTTATTTTATTGTTTAAAACAAATTCCTAATCATTTAGTTTTATTAAAAATTATTGTTTTATTTATTATCATTTAGTATTAAAATTGTTTTATCACAATTAGAATAATTTCATTTAGTTCATTTTTAAGTTAGTAATTATAAATCTCGTAATTTTGTAATTTTAATTATGAAGTAAGTTAGTTAAGTCTCGTTTCCATTATTGTTATTTTATAAATTCCTAATCCAAAACCCCCTTTAAATAAGTTTGACTTCAAAGACTATTAAAAACCATTAAACACTCCATCCCCCTGTGGAACGAACCGGATTTACCTACAAACTAAACTACGCGGATAGGACCAGTTGCCTATATATGTTTGAAACCAACCTAAAATCGTTAAAATACCATATCTACAATAAATCAATTCGTGTAATAAAACAACTCAATCCGTTCATAAATAAAGGTATTGTTTCAACGCATCATTCACTAATTCACATTTCCACTTCAATATCACCCCATAAGGTCAGGATACGTGATCAAACTTTGACGTTGGAATGTTGAGTCATAAGTGACATCCGTCGGCTTGCATGAGTCAAAGAATACTTTGTATTATAATGGCGAGTCAGATAATTAAGATATGTATGGATATGATAACAATCACATACTACCTGATCCTTTAGAGTTGGGATCAGGCAAGATAATGAGGTTTTAGCTTGACATCCTTAGGAAATGATACAAAATATCAGAAGAGGTAAAAGCAGGAAGTAAGATGAAATGGCAGTATAAAGATTAAGGGAAAGTGCTTAAAACTAAGGCAGGAAAGGTTATAGTTCTAAAGATTGCTAAGGCACCCTAGCTAGCACATAAGGCACAGATAAAATGCAATCCTGGTTCTCTATAACAAATCTGCTCTGATACCAATCTGTCATACCCCCTAAATGGGACCGGGGGTAACTGTGACTAACTAATATCATAACACAAGTGTATAAGCGAGAACGACTCTAAATGAGATGTTTTATTTATTAAATAAACAGCAGAAGCATTATTCAAAGTTTTACATCATAAGAGTACAGTAAATGGGAAATGTCTAAACAAAATGATAAATATGAATGATGGACTCCATGCAAGCAGCAAAGCATACATCAATCAACTAGTAGCAAGTAGCAGCTAGCTCAATCATCACCTGAGACAAAACATGCTTAAAGTGTCAACCAAAAAGGTTGAGTGAAATTCATAGGTTTATAAATAATATCCAAAGTTTTAGATCACAAGATTTAGTTTAAAGTTGATAAGGATCAAAGGATCCGTCGGAAGACAAACGCTCTTCGCAACAATAAACAAAACACAAACGTGATTTGTTAACCGGTAGAATACCAAACGTAAGAGACTTACGTAAAAATAAAGAGTATAAAACTCAAAATTATATTAGTTCAAAGATGAATAGATAGCCTTCTTACGTTACATATATGAGGATATATATAAAATATAAAAACAGGTATAAGACTTCTAATCCAATTCTAATTAAGTAAACAAATAATTATAGCTAATAACAAATAAATAATTAAAATTGATATCTTCCTTTGCCAGCAAGTAATCTCGAGTTCAAGCCCGATCCAAATTGCGTGTCGGGTACTTGGTTCCACATCACTCTTCCCTACCTGAAAAGAACTCGCCCTCGAGTTCCAACTCAAATAAGACGATATACCCAGGTCAAAGACAAACCAATCAATGACAACTTGGTGAACAGTGCAACTCAAATAAAATGATATGCCCGGGTCAAATGAAAACGCACCAATGACAAATTCATCATTGTCATTCCAAATAAGTTTGCGCCGACCTCTTGAAAAAGTATTATGCTCTAAAACTCTTTGACCATTCTCTCCTTCTTGAAAAGAACTCGCCCTCGAGTTCTCAATGTCCGAATTAAACACGAACAGATCTCCTTTATTAATCCTCTTACTTGTACCCATGGAGTTATTTAAATAAACATATGATATACTCTTACCTCCATAATCTTTTGAAAATGCTACAAGCTCACCTTTATCAAGAATATCTTCCGAAGTCGTGGCTACTTTACATATCGATAGATTCTCTTCTTTTAAGTTAGAGGCTAACGAGTTTGAATCTTCTTCAATACTAATAATAACTGTATCATTCTGCATCCCCTCTAAAATAATTTCTTTTTCTGGATTTGAGGACACATTTTCTGTCTCAACCTGACTCTCTTCAACTTGGTTATCACGCTTCTCCATACGACCAGATTCTGATTTTCTCAACCTCGCTATTAAATTTTTCATTGAATCAAAAACTTCATCTGTATCGAGTCTCCTTAACAGGTTGACTCTGCTGGTAGAGTTGTGCCTGATAGTATGGATGATAGTAGGGCAGTGGTGGATAGTAGGGTTGATGGTAGGATTGTGGTTCATAGTAAATGGGGCTTTGGTGGTATTGAGATAAACCATATTGGTAGTATGGATGTGATTCGTTCCAAGGTCGTACATCATAAGTAGCTCTTCGGGATTCTTCTTCAAGCCATCGTTGTTTTGCACGCTCGTTGGATTTCTTAACTATATCTAGCGTGTTCTTGAGTTCTTTGAGAGCGATAGTGAGATCATGATTTTGATTGCCTTTATCATCAGTCATTGAAACAGGAAAAAAAATATCTTTTTTTCTTGGATGAACAGTGACATGAATAGTACCTGGCGGAATGAACAGTACGTGAATAGTGATTTTTCGGATGAACAGTTCGCTGATGAACAGTAGCGATGAACAGTGATTTCAAGTGAACAGTACCCGATAAATAGTGTCGACGTATTTTTTTTTGTTTATAATAGGATATCAAAACCCAAACGTGGTAGAGACCCAACTAATCGGAATTAAGATATGTGGGATAAACTATCAAAATCCAAACGTGGGTGAGACCCAACTAATCGAATGATGATAGGGTGGATCGATTGCTCTAAATACCAATTGATAAGGATCAAAGGATCCGTCGGAAGACAAACGCTCTTCGCAACAATAAACAAAACACAAACGTGATTTGTTAACCGGTAGAATACCAAACGTAAGAGACTTACGTAAAAATAAAGAGTATAAAACTCAAAATTATATTAGTTCAAAGATGAATAGATAGCCCTCTTACGTTACATATATGAGGATATATATATAAAATATAAAAACACGTATAAGACTTCTAATCCAATTCTAATTAAGTAAACAAATAATTATAGCTAATAACAAATAAATAATTAAAATTGATATCTTCCTTTGCCAGCAAGCAATCTCGAGTTCAAGCCCGATCCAAATTGCATGTCGGGTACTTGGTTCCACATCAAAAGTTGATCAATATAGATATATCAATCTAAAAGTGTTGCTGCAATTTGTAATATCGCTACTAAACAATTTACCCTATGACACCTTGTACTGTCAGTGTCGTGGAATCATTATTATGTAACCAAAGACCAATGGTCGAATGGTTAGAGACGTTACTCTCAATAGGCCTACTCACAATAATTAAGTTTGCATTTATATGTATCAATTAACGATATTACGGTAGGGATTTAGGATGAATCAAAGCAAGACAGCATAGGGAGTACTTGTGTCTAAGCGTAAAACAGTTTAAAAACAAGCATGTGTCTCACCCCAAGTTGTAAAAAGTTATGAAATAGTAAAAACGGGGCTACGAAGTTCACCTTAGTAGCAAGTAAGTTATTCCACACAAGGAAGTATGAACGGTGTATGTAATGTAACACCCTGTTTTCTGTTACACGCCATTTTGAACGTCATTCGAATTACGAGGCATGTAAGCGTATATTTGGATCCCAAATAAAGTTTGAGTTAATGTTTCAAAACCTTACCATTAGAAAGGAAATATCATTACATTTCCAACGATATTTGATTCATCGAAAACGGAGTTATGGTTTGAAAGTTACGACCAAAACAAGTTTCAGTTTCAGACTCAGTTCATTGGGACGCCGTCCAACAATTCTGGACGCCGTCCAAAAGGCATGACGGGCCAGCAGCTATATTTTACTCAAATTAAAAGGGGTCCTTTGGTCTTTTCACTTGGGGTCGGTTTGGGATCATCAAAACTGATCTAGAACTCATTTGGAGCTCATTCTCACCCACACAAAACACTCCCAACATATTCTAGTGAGAGAGGGTGATTTTAGTGTGAGAAAGCTCTGATCTAGGAGGAAGAAGCCCGGTTCTCACCAAAGCTCGAGATTTAATATTGTTCACCTCGTTCACGGCTACGTTTTGGTAGTGTTGGTAAGCTCTAACTCCGAGTCTAATTGTTAAGGTTCTTGTGTACATTTAGGATTTGAGCTTGTTTAGTTGTGAAACCCGTTTAGATGACGAAGTGGGTTTATTTTGACTTGTTATTTTTGATACTTGGCGGATTTTGGGTTGGTTGACGTTTTGGCCATGATTAGACTTTGATTTTGAATGTAATCACTTAGTTTAGTGATTATGGAAGTATTGGAACTCATTTGGGTATGTTTGAAATACTAGTTTAAAATGGGTCAAAATTAGGGTTTATGTGTCAAATTGGGTAAGATAAGTGTTCAACACTTGTGATTTGGTTTAATTGGTGTATTAGGGCCATTTTCACTTGTGTTAGTGATTATTGGTTAGTTTTGGCATTTTTTAGGACTTATGTCAAAATGGGTTGACTTGAATTGGGTTGAATTTGGTAATGACAATAATTTTGGATTAAATGGATTTTAAACACTTTTGCTAAGTGTTAAATGACGTGTTTGAATGAAAGTAATCGTGGGAAGTGATTTTGGGTTAAAATGATATTTTAACAAAAGTCAAATGTGGTCAAAAGCAATATGGGTCGATATTGCACGTGTTATGTTTTTGGAGTACATGGCGTTTGAAATGATTACTACCTAAGTAGTAATTTAGTGTTAAGACCTAGATTGGTCTAATCGGTGTCAAGTATGATTTAGGCTAAATTGTACTTTGTTGGGTGGGTTTAAATTACCACCCGAAGTGGTAGTTGGTTTGTGTCCATTAGGTGTTAAATGGGCGGGTTTTGGCGAGCAAGGTGTAATCCCTTGGTTAAGGGATGTTTGTGTCGGGTTCTCTTTTAGAGAATGGCTATTTATGTGTATATTGTACCTATGTGTGATATAGGTGGTTACTTGCTCGGATTTGAGGACGAAGATCATGTTGTACATGACTTGTGCGGGCATTCCAAGGTGAGTGGAATAATTATGCGTGTACGTATATAATGTATTTATTTGTGTGGTATGAATGTGGTATTGTCACGGTGTTTAAGACACCACATTCTAAGTAACGAGTAGTATTGTCGCGGTGTTCAAGACACTACTCATTGGTTGATTGACATGTGGTATTGTCGCGGTGTTTAAGACACCACATTGTCATGGGAGTGGATGCCGCGGTGTTCAAGGCACCACTCATTGGTTTGATTGACATGTGGTATTGTTGCGGTTTTTAAGACACCACATTGTCATGGGAGTGGATGTCGCGGTGTTTAAGACACCACTCGTTGTTTGGATTGACATGTGGAATCGTCGCGATGTTCAAGAAGCCACATTGTCATGGGGGTGAGTTAGTCGCGTTGTTCAAGACATCACCC
This sequence comes from Rutidosis leptorrhynchoides, assembly GCF_046630445.1. Lineage (NCBI taxonomy): Eukaryota > Viridiplantae > Streptophyta > Magnoliopsida > Asterales > Asteraceae > Rutidosis > Rutidosis leptorrhynchoides. The sequence goes on from NC_092338.1 coordinate 51,336,545, forward strand.
GGGGGATTAGTGATTACGCGGTGTTTAAGTAACACTAATGGATGTTATGAACTCTGACGGTCTTTCGCGAGAACCGTTCCCTTGTACGATTGGTTAACCATGGTTGGATGAATTTTGTATTAGCATATTTAATTGTGAACTATATGCTATTGTTATTGCTAGCTCATTGTGAATTGCGGATATTGGTATATGCATAATGTTTGCATGGTTGTCGAATTGCTAGCTTGTATGCGGTATTGTGTAAGTGATTGCAAGTAAGTAGATTATATATGTATATGTATAACTATTGCACTCACTAAGTGTTAGCTTACCCCTCTCGTTGTTTACCTTTTTTTACAGGTATTGTGGTTTGAAGCTAGCTAGTTTGTTAAACTAGATGCATAGTAGCGTTTGTGCTCGATGGGGTAGCCTTTGGATATTGAACGTGGATTGGGGATTTGGTAGTCCCCGGGATTGTGCTCTTGGTATCGGGTTGGGTTGTAGAGTCCTAATCCGTCTAAAGAGATAAATGGGTCGAAGTCGCTACATTATTTGTAAAACGGGTCATTGTGGGCCCGGTGTTGTAAAACTTATTTTCATTGTGAAAATCTCTTAGTTTTACTTAATATGATGTGTTGTGAACATTGTTTCGTCTAAAAGTGTCGGGAAGCGGGTTTTTCGCTCGTGTGAATTTGAAAAACTGATCAGAAACTTTTAGTTCATTTAGACGCAGTCCCAAGGGCTTGGACGCCGTCCAGTCCTTCAGAGCTGGACGCCGTCCAGATAACTGGACGCCGTCCAGATGTACTGTCCCAGAATTTTTTTTTTTTAGGCGTGTTTTTGGTAAAATGGAGTCGGGTTGTTACATGTAATCGAAGATCTCAACCTAGAGATATAATGTTTGATTAGTTAATGTCTAACAGACATAAAGTTTATTTATTAACATAGCAACTATATTAACAGTGACGGTTTTCGAGAAAAGTTCCTATTTCTCAAAAATTTCTAATTTCGAAAACCTACTATTTATGGAAAGCTTCCACTTATAGTATGTTTCTAGTTTAGGAAGTTCGGGTTATAATCCTTCACAAAGAGTTGTACAACTTTGCCCAAACCTCGTTGCTATCAAGTAAGTCACTCTGATGATCTGTTGTTACCGGCGCCCAGGACTCTTGACCAGAATCTAAGTCTTGGCATTCGAGATCCACAAGCGGTTCCCATAAGGCAACAAGGACCACCCTAAGCCGTAAGTAGCGGTGAGGTTCGTATAAAGTGCACGTTATCTTTTAATTATAACCTTCACGTTATAGGTGTATACACACAATGAATTATTAATGTACTTAATAATTACATATGTGATAATATAACATAAGTATTATTTAATATTTAGTTATTATACATTAGTATGTCTTATATATATTAAATATAATTACCTTTAAATAAATACCTAAATTACTTAAAAAATAATAGTGTTTTATTAATCAAACATTATCCAAAAATGTCTAAATAATTAATTAAATATATAAAAATTATATACATAATTTTTATAGTCTCGGTTAATCATATAGATTAGTAAAAAAATTTAAGAAAACGTTTTTATTATACTTTTGTATTTATTTTTGTTTTTACCCTTAATTTATTCACAAAATAAGTTTAATTCTACATAATTACTAAATAAACCCAAAAAATTATTTTTATAATTTTTATAAGTTTCGATCAGTATAATAACATGTAGAAAAATATTTAAAAAAAATATTTTTTATTATTTTATATTTATTCTTAATTTACCTTCAAATTACATAATAATAGAGTTTAATTATATAATAATTACCATTTCCATCCAAGTAATTATTTTTATAATTTTTGTAGATCTATATAAGTTTTATAAACTCAGAAAAATTTTATATATATTTTATTTTGATTAAAAATATTTATTACGAATTTTACATTGTTTTTAAGTTTAAGTACTACATAATTCGTATTTAATTACAAATAATATTCCATAAATTATCAAAAAAACAATTATACATCATTATACAAATAATATAAACATAATTTATATATATTAATTTTGAATTTATAAAGAATATATAAAAAATTAAAAGCAATTCCACATAAATAAAAAAATATAGAAAATACCTCAAGTAGTTTCTCAAGTTTTTGAGAGAGTTTTTCCAAATATTTGATACAAGTTTTTATGAAATAGAAGTGGGTATTTATAGAAAAAAATTGGTTGGTGAAACGAAAAAAATATAAATAAAATAAAGGTGCCAATTTTGACAACAACAAAAAAACATGTTAACAAAAAATTTAATATGTTTTTGTCTTTGAAAATATTTAGTCAAAATTCATGGGCTCATTATTTAATTTATAAAAAAAAATCTTATTTCTCTTTTTTTTATATAAGCTAAAAATATAAATAATGATTAAAATAACTTATCATTTAATTAATAATTATGTTACATATAGTTATATATATAATACGCATTAATATTAATATTATCTAAAGTTATTTTATATAATTAATATAAATTTTAGTTAACAAAACGTGTCGACTAAAAATAAATATTTGACCAACGTCGAATTTAATCATATATATTACGTACGGATAACAACCCTAGGGGCAAATTAATCAATTTAAGTATGGAAATGTGAGGGTTATTATACGTGATGTGTTTCAATGCTTTCGTTAATGATTGGTTTTAAAAGATAGTTAGGCCCTTAAAAAGAGTTCAACCATAAAGAACACTATGGCCAAGTCAAGCTGACTTCCATGAACACATTCGGTTATCCTAACGGTCCAATCCTTTATGTGTCTAAACAAACAGTTCCTTAATTAACTAAGAATCCCTCAAGCGGGGTGCAATGCTTGAGACCGCGTTCTGGTGCAGTGTACTAATCAACACTGACCGGGTTCTATGGCTTTACTTAGTAGAGGTACAGCTTACAACAACTGATGTGCTTCAGCATGCACGTAGGAAATTTATATGCTTGGTGACTGCACTAGCATGGTCTAGGACCGACAATGTACTAAGGGTCTAGTCAGATGTTTCACTACGAAAGAGTCCTCAGTCGAAATCCAAAGCTCGTTAGACTTACTACAACCGGTGTGCCTCAGTCGATCTTACGTTGTATCCGATAGACTTCTCTTACCAAGGGGTGTCACAGATAGTGTACTCTGAATCGAGGTTCGCGATTTCCCAATAACAAAGCTAACTACGTTCTATTAGTTGGAAAAGCGATTGAGTTTAAAGCATATTCGGAAAACATTTCAACAGCATACACAAACCATAACATTATTTCGGCATTATAACTACTTACATCATAGCATACACCAAAGATAACTACTCGCTAATCATGGCAACAATATCACAGAACATAATGATAGAAGACATGATATAAGGATAAAGGATAGAAGTACCAGTAGATTAAACGAGCTCCGAATACAATCTTCGGCGTTCTTCTCCGGGTACTAGGTTTTCTGCACGGAGTCGAAGACCTTGAAAGTATGACTATTATTGTACAAGAGAGAAAGAAGTGAATTGAAGTGTGTGTTGGAATGAATGACAAAGACCCTTTAGATAAGCCTAATTTTTCCCTGCAAACGGCTGGCAGGCCGTTTGGCAGGTCGTTTGGCAGGCCGTTTGCAAGGGCCGTTTGCCAAGCCAAGTCGTTTGCAAGGGCCGTTTGCCCTGGCAGTTTGGCAGGCCGTTTGTGAGCCAGGAAAGCCGTTTGGCTTGCCTGGTCAGCTGGATTTCCTGGATCGTAACTTGATTTCTTGTCTTTCACCGTTTTCGCTCTAGAATCTTCGTTTTAGCTCCGATTCTCTTGATTCTTTTTTCACCGTCTTCATAATTACTTGTTCTTCAATTCTAATAGACGAAGTGGGTATTTTACCGACAAAGTTTGAATCTTTCTTGTTTTTGGGCCTTAATACCGGGGTGAAAACGTGACATTTTTGCCGATATCACGGGTTTCGTGGTTGTGGGTTAGTGGTTATCGATTTGTGGGTTTGTGGTTGTCGATTCGTAATTTCGGTTGCTTGTTGTTGATATTTGTAGATGTTCTTTTAATCGTTATGTATGTGTTAGATGTTAGTGTAGTGTATTGATTCTTATATTTTGGACGAACTTGAGTTTCGATGAAGGCTTAGAAGAATCCAATTCCTCATGTCGGTAACTATTACGTAGTATTATATTATCATATTATGGAGTAACAAACAAGTTAGGCTGAATATTTTAAATGTGCGTATGTAGTTTAAATACTACAGTAGAAATATCATGGTTGCATTTGTGGTGAAAGTTTTCGTGGTATCATGTAGGCGGCCCCCAATTTTTGGAGGTCTTGGGTCGGTGGTTTCAATTATTTCATGTCTTTCAGCCTTTCAGGTGGTAGCAGGTGATTCCCTTTTGGCGTGGGTATTGCTTGGTTCGTGGTCTTGAGTATCTGATTCGTCATTTGGTGATCAACTTATTGAGGGTTATTTCTTTGTTAATCGTATTGACATATAGCATTATCACCACTCGATTTGATTGTGTGATCGGATTTTTGGTTTAGATTTTCGTGGGTTTCTTGGTGTGGTTTTGGGGTCGTAGTCGCTTTGCTCTGTTTCCATGCTTTCATTCGGGTGCTTGCCCTGTTGTGGTAACGTGATATGTTTTGATTAACAAGGAGGTTTCCTTTGATGGATGGATCGTTCATTTGTCGTAATTTTTTGTTCGGGTGTATGTTCGAGTGTGAGTTTTAAGATCGTTGATGTTGTAGGTTATCAATTGACCTTGTCATGTTTGGATTTGTGTGTTAATCAATTTGGGTTAAAGTCGTTGTATTGTAGAAGGGTTTAGCGGAGGGTCGTGTGATATGTAATCCACTTTTGTATTTTCTAGCATCTTGCTAGTTTTTATTATTATTAATATAATTATTATTGCCTTAAAAAAAACAATGTTTCAGGTTATAATGACGATGGCGAGCATTAGGAATGTGATTATAAACAATTTTAATGAAGAATTTGATCACTGAAACGTTCTAAATTTCATTTTTTATTTTATTTCGAGTTCATATGAACAATATTTGGTATCATCGAATATGTAAAAATTTGTGGTGTTTTTGGGGCGAATCCTTCACAAGAATGTTTAATCGCTACATATGGAGTATATTGCAAACGATTCAAAGTTTAATTCACTCAATTTGAATCTTTGGTAAAAATCTCACAAGTACATACTGCGACTTCGCGTTTTTTAGGTTGGTAGTATGGGCTCTTTAATATCAAAAGTTCTTCGAATCTTTCGAAATATATATATATATATATATATATATATATATATATATATATATATATATATATATATATATATATATATATATATATATATATATATATATATATATATATATATATGTATGTATCAAACAAGTTTATGGGTGTTGATTATATGTGTGATGACCCGGAAAATTCTGACCAAATTTAAACTTAATCTTGTATGATTAACGTTTCCGACACGATAAACAAAGTCTATGAAGTTAAATCTCAAAATTTTGAACTGTTCAATTAACCTTCGATTGTTCTCAACGAAACGCGAACAATTATATATAGATACATATACTATAACTTGAAAACGTAACAAAGTGTTGAGGATATGATAATGTGCATTAAACTTATTGGTTTGATTATCTGATTGATATATTTAACTACAGAGTTAAAAGATTATGCCAAACGATTCAAGTAAAAGATATTTACTGAGTCTCTTAAGAATTATGATATTATTACGTGTCTCTGTTGAGAGGTCCACGTTGATTTGAGAAATCATTCATTTTAACGGTATTCAGAATAAATGGTGAATTATTTGTTTAAATAACGTAATTTGGACACATACAATAATAAGGAATATTAACTGTTAAGAATTTATTTTATGAATAACTTGCGATACGTATTTTAAAACGTGTTTATAAATATTGAGAATAGATATTAACTTGGTTATGAAACGTTTGATAAATACTATTATATTAATAAATAACGAGACAATGATTTATAGAAGTAAATGACCAAAATACTCGAAAGTTTAAGATATACTTTGGGTGGTATAATTTAGGAATAATTTAAGGCTATATTTTGACAAAGGTACGTGTCCCAGAATGAAAATTACAAGTTTTCTCAGCGTACGAAGGGACACTCGAAAAACCGGAACCGGGACATAAGTCGCGTAACAACGTACGACTTATCGGAACAAAAATTACAAGTTAACTATGCATATGAATTTAATATAATATATAATTAATTATATAAATTAAATATATTATATATATTATTAATTATTATGTCGACAAACAAAAATACAAGAAAATGTGAGCTGGATTTTGGGGCCATGCGATCGCATGGAAAATAGGCATAAAACCCATGCGATCGCATGGGGTCAGATTTCAGAAAAGGTCTATAAATTGAATTCGTTTTTGCTCAGTTTACACACTTATTACTCCGTATTTATTTTATTTAAATTATTATTATTATTATTATTATTATTATTATTATTATTATTATTATTATTATTATATTATTAAATTATTATTAATCTTAATATTTTTAGTAATATTATACATAAAATATTACGACGAGGTTATGAGCATGTCACTTTTAAAAATAAGTTTTACGAGCGGGATAGAGCTAAGGAAATTATGGGTTATTGCCAAGGAGGTTATGCGTAATGTTCGGGGATATATTTATGAATCAAACCCAGTGTTTATCATCTCCGTTACGTCTACGTACTTTCCTACAATATTGAATCTCAATATTAATACGTAAGTACTTATATTTTATCTATTATATATTAATAGTGTATCCATGTCTAGTACTCGAGTATATATATTTATACATGCTTGTATGCTAAATTTCATCGTTAAACAGTTTATAATGAATCACGAATTAAATCCATATATTACTGGTAAAAGGTATATGATATACATGTTTTTGGAAAGCTGGCGAAAAATAGATAACTTTTCATGTAGACACCGAATAGTTTCGATGAACGGATTAAAAGATATGATCAACTGAATTATGATTGACGTTAATTGAAATTGCTTTTGAATCTACAATTAAGATTTAAACAACTTATTTACGAGATTATTAAAGTGAATTTTTAAATATTACCAACCGAGTAAATGAATCTTTATATAAGGTACGTCTCATTTTGTTAAACTATTGTCAAAATTGACTTTTTGAAACGACTTTGGATAACTTTTGTATGTCGATCTCGAGCATTAGGATTGTGATACACTATAACCTGACCTAGCTTGATAGACATTTATTGACCAACATATGTTCTCTAGGTTGACATCTACGATTCTTTGATATACCGAGTTTCGGTCACATTACGATGAACAACTGTATGTGCTGCTAAGGTGAGTTTCATATGATCCCTTTTACTCAATATATTTTTGGGCTGAGAATACATGCGACTGTTTATAAATACTGAAAATACTAGATTTATATGCGTGAGTTTCATAAGATCCCTTTTACTCTCTACATTTTTGGGCTGAGAATACATGCAAATGCTTTATTAACCGATATACAATATTTATATGCGTGAGTTTCATTGATCCCTTTTTAATTGCTTTTGCAATACATTTTTGGGCTGAGAATACATGCAATTTATTTTAAACGCAATGGATACAAGTACATACTAAATTCTACACCGAGTTTGAACCGAAAATCCCTTAGCTTTGGTAACTAGTAACTGTCAGTTATAAGAACTGGTGGGCGCGAGTAGTAGTATATGGATCCATAGGGCTTAACATCCCCGTCCGAGCTAGAGCACTAGCCTTTTAACGGACGTATGCTATTTGAGAAGCGTACACGTTGGTTTGCGTGTATTTTTAAGATGATTATACAAAGGGTACAAATTATATATACGTTAAGTTTATTTACCAGGGTGCTCAATTTCGTAGAATATTTTGATAAACGTTTCTGGATGAAACAACTGAAATCTTGTGATCCATCTTTATATACAGATTATGCGAAACATACAAACTATGAACTCACCAACCTTTGTGTTGACACTTGTTAGCATGTTTATTCTCAGGTTCCCTAGAAGTCTTCCGCTGTTTGCTTATATGATAGACAAGCTATGTGCATGGAGTCTTATATGGCATATTTTTCAAGAAAACGTTGCATTCACCAATTCATCATCATGTACCTTATTTTGACTGCATTGTCAACGGAAGTACTATTGTAAACTATTATATACGGTGATTGTCTATATGTAGAAATCATCAAATGTCGAAAACCTTTGATTTAAATATTCATTTATGGTGTGCCTTTTCAAAAGAATGCAATGTTTACAAAACGTATCATATAGAGGTCAAATACCTCGCAATGAAATCAATGAATGACGTGTTCGTCCATATGGATTTGGAGCGATCGTCACAGTTGGTATCAGAGCATTGGTCCTAGCGAACCAGGTCTTGCATGAGTGTGTCTAACTGATAGTTGTTAGGATGCATTAGTAAGTCTAGACTTCGACCGTGTTTGCATGTCAAAAGTTTTGCTTATCATTTTTGTCAGAAATTACCTGCTTATCGTTCCTAGTCTAGACATGTTTTACTGCATTGATTGCATGAATAGTGTATAGACAAAATTCATATCTTAGCGTATCTTTTACTGTAAACTTTTCCTGACATCTTCTGAAAATTTCTCCGTGATTTATGGAATTTGGTATTATATATACATATGTAAATTATGTATTGAAGAGTACCAATCTAAATTCTATAATCTATTTCATATCAAAAATCATCTCTCTAATTATACAAGATGGATCTTGTATCTAGTTCAAATTCCTTAAACTCCGACAGCTATTCCGATATGGATATTCACCTGAATTCCGAAGACAGTGTAACCGGAATGGATCAACCAATCAGCCATCATCTATTCTGGATGAATTGGGGATGGGTTCGTAGCCTACTTAATTATTGGAGACAAGAAGAAGGCGATCCCTTCCATCCACCACATTGCCCTCTTGGCGAAGAACCTGAAGCACTTACCGGCGAACCTGTTCGTAATACCATTTTCTCTCTCATCTCCAGAATATCTCGTCATGATCATATACTCTCTCAAATTCTGGATCTTATTCATCCGCTCGTCCGAACTGCCAATCATCCCGGTGTAGTAGAAGAAGTCAACGAGCTTCGCGCTCGGGTAGTGGCTTTGGAGAATATGGTGCAAAGGTTACAAGCACCAGCAGAATCACCGGCATCAACAGTACCACCGACAACAACACCAACAGTACCATTACCACCACCAACAACATCCGCACCGCAAGCCTCAATATCACAATATGTACCTTGAACATCAACGTCATACGCATCGTAGTTACCAAGAAATACCAGCAACAATAACCGATGAAGTATTAACTCATTTCCCCTGAAGAAATTTTATGTATATTTAGTATATATGAATTTTGAAATCAAAATAAATCTTTTCGTACTAAGATATTACGTGTGAATCTTAACTGGTAGGTACTACTCGGTTAGTTCATATTACTAATATGCAATGATGTACATCCTTCCTTAACAACTTAATCATTGTTAACTACAATCTCTGTTTCAACTTAATGAATTCTATTTCATAATAAACCAAGTGTATTATTCAATTACATAATTGATTTTACATTTTCATTTTCGATGTACTCGAAACTTTCCAGAAAACATCATCTGTGCCTTGTAAGGTTCACAAAGATTCCACAAGCATCAACATCCTTCACCGAGAAATAAGAATAAATAATGAAGTATCGATTACATTAGCGAAATACTCCGCAAAGATTATGTAATCTTTAATGTTTTAGAGTTTAATCATTTCTAAGTCAAGCCGAAAATCAAATAAGCTTAATATGATATTAACTCATTAAATCTATATTAGATCTGAAGAAAATATACATACATATATTTTCATAAAGACGGTAATAAAAATTCTTTTATACAAAGTATTAATTGTGAAATCTTTAACGGGTAGGTACTACTCGAGAAATATTTAAGTTCACAATTAATATGTTACACTGTACATTCTTCAATTTTGATTCAAAAATCATTAACTATACTCACTATCTTCACAATGATACACAATCATTTCATACAAATTCAATCACATATTCTGATATCGACGTATCAGAATCCAAGCCATAACTCTGAACCGGTGACATCATTCTTAGATCTCTACATCTTTCAAAGCTATACTTTAACTTTAAAACTGTGAAAGATCCTTTAGCATTGTTTTTACCGAAAATAATCTTGCAATCCCTTTTCAAAGTATTCAGTTTTACCACACTTCCAACCAGTCAACTTCGACTTTTCAGATTAGCCTTATTGTAATCCGGACATATAAGTTCTTGTTACAGGGGAACCTTTTATGTTCCACCACATTAGCAGTAAATTTACCAACAACTTCATTGATCTTTGACCTTCCGAAAAATCCTTATACTCATTGAAACTGTATCATGTACTCATCCACATCTTGTAACAATAATTGCCATATCAACTACCGGGAATTAGCAATCGGTATTTTGAATATCGCAGCAATTCTACGTCAACAGTTATATATACATATAATGTCTATCTTCTAGACTTACATACTTCGAATGTGAAGTTTCTGAAAAACATCCTAAACTACGAAACTAGTTCTACGAATTTTGGAAAAATGCTGATGAAGCAACAAAAACTATAAACGACTTTAACAGTCGAAAGTTTGATGATAAAGAGTAGTGTGTTGGAAAAGCACAGAAAAAGAGAAGGTTTGAAACTGGAAAACGGGTTGAGCAAAGTATGAAGGAAGCTGTAGACAAATCACAAGGACGAAATCTACCTTCAAAGAATCCAAATGATTCAGTGTCTGCTGAAACCATTAGTAAGAATCTCACTTCTTATTCTAAACCTTCACAGACAGATTTTCAGCATCATCCTCTGATATTAGAAATTCTAAGATATCATCGTATCTTCCATTATAAATATCCTCCATATTTCTGAAGATATTTTCATAACTATTCTTATCTGAAATCATTTATCTCTTCACGCTATCTGTGTTACATCATAAAAGAAACTATTTTAGTTTTTAATTTCTGAAATTTTTGAAAAATGGATGTTTTTGAAGTAGTGTTAGGAATTGAAGCATGAGTTAGTATAATATAATGACACTTGATCAACGTGATTATATTACAGTAAGTCATGCTGAGTTTCTAATGGAACGTGATAAAGGTTCACAGATCATACCCTCATCATGAACCATGTTACATAACTCTTTCATTCTATATAATCTCTAAAAATATCAAGAAAATATTTTTCTTGATGATTCGGTCTTTTCTAGATATTATGGTAATTTGACAAATCAAATCTTGTTATTACCTTTCCTTTCTACTTTGTATATTATGATCATTCGAAACTCCATACCTACGAATTCTGGACCATTATTCGCTTGACTTGAAGTCGGGAAGAGAAAACGAAAACATGAAGCTCCTAAATATAAAGGAGAATATAGGCCCAATAACAACCCCAAAATTTACAAACCGTGTATATCAATACGTAGTGCAACGTAAAGACACGGGAAAATTAATAACACTATAACCCCAAGATAAAAGTAAAAGTAAATAAAATCCTCCGGTGGTAAATGAAAGAGAAGAATGACAGATATGAAGGTTAGGAGTATATCAAGAATCAGAACTGGATGAAGCATTTCACAATCTTTTGGAAGTATGAAATGAGGAAGAAGATGTGGGAGTGGTGAAAATAATGAAACGAAAGTGGGCAATTTATAGCAAAATATCAAACATAACAATCGAGGCAGATTACACAATTAATCAAAGGAAATCTTAATTTCCTTAATTCCCGAAGAATCAAATCTTATTTAGATTATGAAGATTTTCTATTTCTTAAATTCCGGAAATCAATCGTTACTACGTCAAGAGATAAGACGCATCTCTATTCTCCATTTCACTTTATTACGACGGCTTCTCTCATACGCTTCAAGTAATTGGATTGTTTTATCCATATTATTCAACGGTGATAAAACTCTATTTATCGACTCATATTCGTCATAAAAACATTTTTATTGTTAGCCATGACAACCTCACTCAAATTTCGGGACGAAATTTCTTTAACGGGTAGGTACTGTGATGACCCGGAAAATTCTGACCAAATTTAAACTTAATCTTGTATGATTAACGTTTCCGACACGATAAACAAAGTCTATGAAGTTAAATCTCAAAATTTTGAACTGTTCAATTAACCTTCGATTGTTCTCAACGAAACGCGAACAATTATATATAGATACATATACTATAACTTGAAAACGTAACAAAGTGTTGAGGATATGATACTGTGCATTAAACTTATTGGTTTGATTATCTGATTGATATATTTAACTACAGAGTTAAAAGATTATGCCAAACGATTCAAGTAAAAGATATTTACTGAGTCTCTTAAGAATTATGATATTATTACGTGTCTCTGTTGAGAGGTCCACGTTGATTTGAGAAATCATTCATTTTAACGGTATTCAGAATAAATGGTGAATTATTTGTTTAAATAACGTAATTTGGACACATACAATAATAAGGAATATTAACTGTTAAGAATTTATTTTATGAATAACTTGCGATACGTATTTTAAAACGTGTTTATAAATATTGAGAATAGATATTAACTTGGTTATGAAACGTTTGATAAATACTATTATATTAATAAATAACGAGACAATGATTTATAGAAGTAAATGACCAAAATACTCGAAAGTTTAAGATATACTTTGGGTGGTATAATTTAGGAATAATTTAAGGCTATATTTTGACAAAGGTACGTGTCCCAGAATGAAAATTACAAGTTTTCTCAGCGTACAAAGGGACACTCGAAAAACCGGAACCGGGACATAAGTCGCGTAACAACGTACGACTTATCGGAACAAAAATTACAAGTTAACTATGCATATGAATTTAATATAATATATAATTAATTATATAAATTAAATATATTATATATATTATTAATTATTATGTCGACAAACAGAAATACAAAAAAATGTGAGCTGAATTTTGGGGCCATGCGATCGCATGGAAAATAGGCATAAAACCCATGCGATCGCATGGGGTCAGATTTCAGAAAAGGTCTATAAATTGAATTCGTTTTTGCTCAGTTTACACACTTATTACTCCGTATTTATTTTATTTAAATTATTATTATTATTATTATTATTATTATTATTATTATTATTATATTAAATTATTATTAATCTTAATATTTTTAGTAATATTATACATAAAATATTACGACGAGGTTATGAGCATGTCACTTTTAAAAATGAGTTTTACGAGCGGGATAGAGCTAAGGAAATTATGGGTTATTGCCAAGGAGGTTATGGGTAATGTTCGGGGATATATTTATGAATCAAACCCAGTGTTTATCATCTCCGTTACGTCTACGTACTTTCCTACAATATTGAATCTCAATATTAATACGTAAGTACTTATATTTTATCTATTATATATTAATAGTGTATCCATGTCTAGTACTCGAGTATATATATTTATACATGCTTGTATGCTAAATTTCATCGTTAAACAGTTTATAATGAATCACGAATTAAATCCATATATTACTGGTAAAAGGTATATGATATACATGTTTTTGGAAAGCTGGCGAAAAATAGATAACTTTTCATGTAGACACCGAATAGTTTCGATGAACGGATTAAAAGATATGATCAACTGAATTATGATTGACGTTAATTGAAATTGCTTTTGAATCTACAATTAAGATTTAAACAACTTGTTTACGAGATTGATAAAGTGAATTTTTAAATATTACCAACCGAGTAAATGAATCTTTATATAAGGCACGTCTCATTTTGTTAAACTATTGTCAAAATTGACTTTTTGAAACGACTTTGGATAACTTTTGTATGTCGATCTCGAGCATTAGGATTGTGATACACTATAACCTGACCTAGCTTGATAGACATTTATTGACCAACATATGTTCTCTAGGTTGACATCTACGATTCTTTGATATACCGAGTTTCGGTCACATTACGATGAACAACCGTATGTGCTGCTAAGGTGAGTTTCATATGATCCCTTTTACTCAATATATTTTTGGGCTGAGAATACATGCGACTGTTTATAAATACTGAAAATACTAGATTTATATGCGTGAGTTTCATAAGATCCCTTTTACTCTCTACATTTTTGGGCTGCGAATACATGCAAATGCTTTATTAACCGATATACAATATTTATATGCGTGAGTTTCATTGATCCCTTTTTAATTGCTTTTGCAATACATTTTTGGGCTGAGAATACATGCAATTTATTTTAAACGCAATGGATACAAGTACATACTAAATTCTACACCGAGTTTGAACCGAAAATCCCTTAGCTTTGGTAACTAGTAACTGTCAGTTATAAGAACTGGTGGGCGCGAGTAGTAGTATATGGATCCATAGGGCTTGACATCCCCGTCCGAGCTAGAGCACTAGCCTTTTAACGGACGTATGCTATTTGAGAAGCGTACACGTTGGTTTGCGTGTATTTTTAAGATGATTATACAAAGGGTACAAATTATATATACGTTAAGTTTATTTACCAGGGTGCTCAATTTCGTAGAATATTTTGATAAACGTTTCTGGATGAAACAACTGAAATCTTGTGATCCATCTTTATATACAGATTATGCGAAACATACAAACTATGAACTCACCAACCTTTGTGTTGACACTTGTTAGCATGTTTATTCTCAGGTTCCCTAGAAGTCTTCCGCTGTTTGCTTATATGATAGACAAGCTATGTGCATGGAGTCTTATATGACATATTTTTCAAGAAAACGTTGCATTCACCAATTCATCATCATGTACCTTATTTTGACTGCATTGTCAACGGAAGTACTATTGTAAACTATTATATACGGTGATTGTCTATATGTAGAAATCATCAAATGTCGAAAACCTTTGATTTAAATATTCATTTATGGTGTGCCTTTTCAAAAGAATGCAATGTTTACAAAACGTATCATATAGAGGTCAAATACCTCGCAATGAAATCAATGAATGACGTGTTCGTCCATATGGATTTGGAGCGATCGTCACAATATGTGTATCTGAATCCGCAATTCGAATAATTCGAAAATACGATCTGAAAATATTTGAAAAATCGGATATCCGGATTTTCAGATATCCAAAAATTGGGATATCCAAAAATTGGATATCCGGTTTTTCGAATTCGGATATCGGATCGATTTTTTAAAATTTTCGGACAATTGAATACCCAAAATCCGAAATTAAAATACACTTATAGATTAAATGGGATTTTATTTAAAAGATATGGGCCTTAACTGGTACGTACTAATTTATATTTATGTTAAATAATTAAATGGGCGTTAACTAAGTCTTATGATTTTCACTTCAAAACAAAAAGTGAAACATAGATCTAACTAGTTATCGAACCCTCGCTTCGCGTCGGGGGTTCGATTTTCAATGTATTTTATTATGTTTAGTTTGTAAAATTATTTCGTAGCTAACGATCATGTCGTTGAAGCGCAACTCGAGTCGAACTAAAAGGTATAACCCGTCAAAGATTTAAATGTTATTTTACATCTCCGTGTTTCGCCATGGAATTGTCGACTTTTAAAAATTTAACGCAAAATCAACGTGTATGAAAAATACCTCAAATATTTATCGTTTTTTAAAAAGCGCCCGTTTTGCCTATAGTTAGTGACATTGTGTTCCTAAAATTATTTCGAGTTTAATGATGTTCTCGGAAAAATTGAACTCGTTGCGAGCGAGAAGATATAACTCGTTGAATATTTGGATGGAGTTTAGTTAAGTTTTTTTTTATAAAAATAGTTATTTGACACTTTACCCCCCCTGATTGGGGGGTCGGTTTTTTTTTAAAAAAGGTTGGGGGGGCTTTATTTGGAAAAAGGAAGGAAAAAGTAAAAAAAAAAAATGTCAAAGGACGAAAATGCCCCTGGTTACTTTTCACCATTTTTGTCTAGTAGTTAATATAGTAATTTGTTTGCCATATCGCCGATTGAATCATTCTTGTGTCTCATGACTTGTCTAATCTTCATCCTCTTCATCTCATATCTACCTTCTCTACATCTTGAATCAAAATAACTCGCTACCTTCCCTGCATTAATTTATTTCTCTTGATCTAAATTTAATTCTCAAATTGGGCCGAGTTTCCTTTTGTCCTTCTGAGTGATCCCGTACTTTTGTTCAAATGATAATCTGTTGCATTATAAAAATATTTTTGAAATCACCAACAAATTGATACACAGATATCTAAAATCATAAGCATTAGGCCATTAACTAAAATCATAAGCATTAACAAGTACGGGGAATAATGTATGTTTTGTGGGCTATATAAGCTTGCATGTGAAGGCCTATCTGAGACAGCCCAATGGAAAAGATTTTTAGCCCAAAATACAAATTTTTCAGCCCAAAACTACTTTTACATTATTCAATAATCTCAACCATTTTTCATGAATAAAAGCTGAGTTTTTAGATGAAATCACTTTGGCTTGCATTATGTAGATATTACTCCGTATTTGATTTGATTAATGTACTTACAATTACAAATAAATTATGGGTGGTAATTGAGACCCGTATTTTCATATTTAGGTCATTTGAGTTAAGTTTTTGAGTCTTTTAGGTAATTTGGGTGCTGAAAAAAAAGTCATGCAATGTAAACTTAAAACCTTAAGAAAACATCTAATGAGTTTTCGTCAAATTTATAAACCGGATCTTATACAAAATATAAAGGAACATGTTCAATGTGTATCAATTTCTAAAATTTAATAAATAAAGATAAACAAAGACGAAAAAATATGTAGGGGTATGGGGTGGCACCTGCCCCCAGTCGATTTGTAATTTTTAGTGTAAAAATTTTGAATATTTTCATTTTGCTCCCAGTGGATTTTTTTTTCGCCCAAAAATCAACATATTTTGCCCCCAAAGCCCCCATATTTTGCCCAAAAGTCTCCGTATTTTGTCCAAAAGCCTCCGTATTTGCCTAAAAAAAGTTGCTACGCTTTTAAATTATTTTTCACCCTGAGTGAAAAAATTTCTGCTTCCACCACTGAAGTAAGTCTAATGTGTCTTGTGAATGGGTAAAGTGGGTTGAGCGTAAAGATCATAATAAGTTTTATCTGTCACATTTATAAAAGCATTCACGATCATAGCATGTATTATGTATATTACTGTAATATTTTCTTGTATATAATAAATATAAATATGAATAATAACTAAAAGTAATCAAAGGGTCTTTGGCCTAGCGGTATCGAGCAGCACCCTTTGACTTTGAGATCATGGGTTCGAGTTCTGTTTAAGACATTATCCGTGTAAAATTATGTAGGGTGCGTGAATTTATACTTATAAAAAATATAATACATAAATAAAAAATTAAAAAAAGTATGAACCATATGACCACATGTTAATCAACTTGACCCATTTGGACTCTTTAAAAAAACCCGTTTGACCCATGACCTATATCAAACCCAAAACTGTTTTGATTCGTTACCCAAACTATCCCGACCTGACCCGCTTACCATGTATAATAAACTAGAAAATGTTTGCCGAAAGTGATTATATATGATATCTTTTGCTACATACAAAATCGCAATTATGAATAATAAGTTTAAGACGTGATCACTCAATTTTGATGGCCTCTCATGCGTGGCAGATTCTGACTTGAAGCCTTCGTTATTGGTTCGGTGGACCTATGAGTATAAGCTTGCATCTCTATCACTTTTTGGAGAGTTGAATTGAAGGCTGGTACTTCATGGAGTTGGCGTAAAATCCTTTTAAGTTGATTCGTAATGTTATTTATTGTCAAGTGGGTGATGGTGCGACTGATTCAGCACGACATGACTCATGGTGCGATCTGGGTATTCTCTATAATATTGTTACGCATAATGATATTATTTGAGCTGGCTGGAATGATAGAAATGTGAATCATGATCTTGTTACTAGTGATGAAGTGTTATGACCTCGAGGTTGGGTTCGTAGATATCCCATTTTGCAGTCAATCAGTGCTTTAAATGTGACGACCCGTACAAAATCATCGTGTACGGATCATCAACAACAAGATCATTACAAGGTCAAACACTATATGCTGTTTAAAAACCAGTTTTGCATTCATGAAAAGATAACGTCAAAAGTTTTACAAAAGATAACGTGCTTCTACGAATAGTAAGCATAAACATAAGTACGTGACTCAAAGGCCATTACAAAGCCATTATTCAAAAATAACATAAGTTGTGAATGCAAGATAAAAGTTCCATGATTGAGTCATCTCTAAACAATGTAGCGGAAGTCTAACACAGCAGTCTATTACAGTGGAAGCAATAAGCGTCTTAGTTACCTGAGAATAAAACATGCTAAAAAGTCAACACGAATGTTGGTGAGCTATAGTTTTTGTAATTAACGATATAATGTAGACTACGAGATTCCGTTTTCAAAACAGTATGAAAAGTATATCCTTATCAATGGGCACCCGGTAACTAACTTAACGTAAAAATAATATATTACCCCCTAAAAGTACACTTGGCGAGTGCGTATATTCTCGAAGTATTAAACACCCGTTAAATGCTAGCGCGACTAAGTAACATCACCATCAGCCCGTAGTATGATATTGTCCGCTTTGGACACAAGCCGATCACCGACGGGCTACCCGCGCACGAGTACAACCCCGGATCGCACTTCTACCTCACGGATTTGCTTCTCGGGTAAACACCCTCAAAACGCGTCATACCAGAAGAGGTATCCACACCCTTATAAGGAGTGCTTTGTTTTCCTCTCCCACCGATGTGGGACGAGTCTGTTACAACTCTTCCCCCCTTCGGGACACTGCGTCCCCGCAGTGCACATCGATGCGGGCCCCAGCTCTGATACCATAAGTAACATCACCATCAGCCCGTAGTATGATATTGTCCGCTTTGGACACAAGCCGATCACCGACGGGCTACCCGCGCACGAGTACAACCCCGGATCGCACTTCTACCTCACGGATTTGCTTCTCGGGTAAACACCCTCAAAACGCGTCATACCAGAAGAGGTATCCA
The DNA here is from genome assembly GCF_046630445.1 of Rutidosis leptorrhynchoides. Taxonomy (NCBI): domain Eukaryota; kingdom Viridiplantae; phylum Streptophyta; class Magnoliopsida; order Asterales; family Asteraceae; genus Rutidosis; species Rutidosis leptorrhynchoides. The sequence goes on from NC_092338.1 coordinate 51,355,607, forward strand.
CACCCTTATAAGGAGTGCTTTGTTTTCCTCTCCCACCATGTGGGACGAGTCTGTTACAGACTAGCCCGAGTGGGGATGTCAAACCCTATGGATCCATATCTAAGATTCGCGTCTACCGGTTCAAAAACCAATAGTTAAACGTTACCTTGCTAAGGGGAAAGTTTATGTCGTTATATAACTCACACATATATGAAGTTTAAGTACTCGTGTCAAGTAAGTAAAACATAAAAAGCACATGTATTCTCAGTCCCAAAAATAGTAAAGTAGAAAGGGAGCTATAACTCACAGTGATAAATGCGGTAAAAGTCGATATGAAAAGTATGCAAGTAGTAAGTCGGTCCGAAAGGTCATCAACCTAATTCAAAGGTTACTAAGTCAGTATATTGTCCCAAAAGGTTTTAAAGTAAATAAATTAAGTCTTAAGTATCATCATCATCTTACGTAAAAGATAAAGTAAGTTTTCAACAAGAATAGAGATCGAAACAAAAGGCTGACTTCGAACAGCTGTTACGACCGCTATACAAACCAAAAAGATGCATGGTCAGTGGCCAAGGCTCCGTATGTGAGTCCTCGTACCGCTATACAATTTTCAGATCCTAACTCGGTGTCGTTTGATCGTGGCGACGGTTCAAGCGCGAGTAGGTCAGAATTTTCAGCACGTCTTTACAAAGGCGTAGTGATTTTCGGAAGGCTATAAATCCTAAACCGTATATCGAATTTAGGCGAGTCTTAAACGAAAAGTAATCTACTCGAACCGAACTATCTGAAAATCAATTTTACAGAAGTCCCAGGAGTCTGATCAGACCCCAAAAACAGTAAACAAGTGCTCCGGTGGGTTTCTTGGTGCTTGATGCTCATCACGGTTCTCATCCTTGATGCGTGTAAGCTTCAAGTGTACAACTCTTTGATGTTTTAGCATCACTTTGACCAAGTTTTAACCATCAACACACAATGTCAAGACTTAGAAGTAATACAACTCACTTAAGAGTTTTAGATGGATAATGAACCAAGGTTACATCATGTTCTTAGTCTTAACACAAATACAAGTTCTATTCAAGATTAAAGCTACAAACTTTGATTCAATCAAACAATCAAGACATAAATTTGATCAATCAAAGTAATGGAACCCTAAGCTAGAGAGCTTGGATCCTTTAACAATTAATTATGAGATTTCAAAGCTAGAAAGCTTGAATCTTTTATGTTCTTGAAGATCTTTAGAGCCAAAAGCTAGATCTTCAAGTTTCATGAAGATCATAAACACATGTTTTGATCTTTTAGCAAAAACAAAGTGATCTTAAACTATAAAGCTTAGATCTATCAAAGTAATGAAGATTCAAAGCTATAAAGCTTGAATCTTTTATGTTCTTGAAGATCTTTAAAGCAAAAGGCTAGATCTTCAAGTTTCATGAAGATCATATACACAAGTTTTGATCTTTTTAACAAAATAAAGAGATCATAAGCTAGAAAACTTAGATCCAACAAAGTAATGAAGATTCAAAGCTAGAAAGCTTGAATCTTTCATGTTCTTGAAGGATTCAAATTAAAGTTTGAATCTACAAGATATAACAAGATCAAAAAGCTAAAAAGCTTGATCTAAACATGAAGATGATGTCGTGATTATGAGAAGAAGAACAAGAAAATTTAAAACTTACAATTTTTAGTGTGAGAAAGACTGGAGAGAGAATTAGAGAGCAAGTGTGTGTAAAATGTGAATGAGATCAAGTGTGAAATGGGTGAAATAAGCTTGATATATATAGTGGTGGAGGGTGGTGGTGGCTGTAGGTTTGGGGGGACAAAAGGGGGACAACTTTTGCTTTTTGCTTAGTGGTGGTCTAAAGGTGGTGCTTATTGTTGGGATCCCATGCAACATGTGTGGTAACGGTTAACAAAAATGCTAGTATGTTGGCTCATATTAATGGGTTTTTGTCCTACATCTTAATGAGTCATAAACTTATTAAAATTGGACTAACTTAAGAGTCCATTAGCTAGAGTAGGGTGGGCTTAAGTCCAATAAGGTAGAAAGTCCACTAAGACTAACTAGTGAGCATAAGTAAATTACTAAGCGTAATTAAGCAACCAATAAGCCAAGTAATTGTCATTAGAAAATAACAATTAGTATTACGTAGTCATAATATTCCAATTATGACAAAAGTTAAACGTGTATCAAAATACATAGCTCGTTCTAAACGTCAAGTGACACCAACGGTCATAAAAGCATTCGTGGATCAAGTTAAGTAACTACGTACTTAACAACACGTTCTAAAATATAAACGAAAGTAATCAACATGAAATAAGATCCCAGAATATAATCTAACAAAGTATGCACAAATACGCAGTTTAGTGAAAGTAACAAGCACAAATATAAGTCGAAAAAGTCGGGTCATTACATTAAACTTGTCTAATACTCCGAATATATATGGCAGGAAGGACCCTCACGGCTTGGTCCATGATTTTTCTGTTTCCAGGGCTTGGAACTTTATGCATTAATAAAGTTCCATGGTATTCGCAAGGTGTTCCTAGACACACTTTCTTGTTATGGCTATTGTTGGGCAAGAAATTGAAAACGCAAGACAAACTCAAGCGTGAGATGTCCGTGATGGAAGTATTCAATTATGTCCGTTTTGTAAAAGTTGCCCGAATTCGCACTCTCATCTTTTTTTGAGTGAAAGTTTTCTTCGGATTTGGTGTAAGATGCAATGCATGTTGTATCTTGATATTGGGACTAACGATTGGCATGTCATTGTGGGTAAGCTCATGCTGGTAGTTGCTCGTAATATGGCTCATGTGTTGGTTGCTAAGTTGTGGATACAATACAAGTCGATAGGCTCGCGCTTGAGTTTTGCTTTCCCGACAATTCGTTCCCATTCTTTTTCGGTCGTGAGAAACACAAAGGTCTCGGTTTCTAGAACAATGTACATAAAATTCGAGGCCACGAAGTCGACATGCTCTCGTAAGTAGCTGAACAAACGCCCTGTGTCCCACCCATTAACGTTGAGGGACTCGAACGACTAACATTTCAGGTCGTAATACATTTTTTAGTCTCCGCTCAACTCCCCACCGTAGTAAACATTCAACGAAATAATACAAGAATTCATTTTTTTTTAAGTTTGAAGTGTGTTTTTAAATTGTGATGAGAAGTGTGTTTTTTAAAGTGGGAAGGGGTTGTGTGTGTGTGTGTGTGTGTGTGTGTGTATATATATATATATATATATATATATATATATATATATATATAATAAAGTAGGGGTTAAAAAATAAATAAATAAAAGAAAATAGGCTCAACGGATAGTTTTTTAATTTTTTTTTATGCTTAACAGTCTACCAAGCGACTGACCTAACCTGAACGGGGATGTGTGATGGGAGGGAGGTGTGGAAAATTTGGTGACACGGGGTGAGACGGAGTGGGGGACGCACCCCACTCCGTGACGCTCTTACTGTATCAAGTTTTTAAAACTATTTCTATGACTTAATAACGCGTAAGAATATTTGTTAAAGATAATATATATGCCGACTTCAACTACAGAATTTTGTGGAAATGGCTTTTTAATAAATAACACCTTTGTTATCTTATCAACGATATTTATGTCGATACTAAAGTGATTATATTTGTGATATCGACATATATGGTTAATGCGTTTTACTTTAAGTGGTTACATGTATATATTTTAAAGTCTTCATTCATACACAATAATATATTAATATATTGTTGATCAGTGTCGTCGACATTGAAAGGTGAGTATTATTTTATGTACATACTCAATACTCAACAATGCATTAAAATAATAGAAGCTAGTCTTGTACACATGGCAGTTTTCAGGAGTGATTGAATTAGCGTTTAGAATGTGATTTTTTAACAACTAATTGTGAATTTTCGAAAGTATCAAATAAAAAGATGAAAATGTAGGTCACCTCATACAAAAGCTTAATTATCAACATGTTGCCCTGTAATATACCAAAAAACCTAAAGTTCTTTTTTTAGCTTATTATGTTATCGAACAACATAAATTACTTCAAAATTCATTATTGTTTTTCCTTATTATATGGTGGATTATTCTATTCTATTATACTCCGTAATTATTTAAGATGCAAAATCAATTTTTAAAAACCCAAACCCAAAACTCTTTTTTTTAGATAGGTAAAACATGCATTGCCTTATTTTGATATATATTTAAAATGCGACGACGGTTATTAAATATCTGTAAAAAATTACATAATGTTATAATTCAGTAGGCTTATAACTACCTTTAGTGGCCTGGTTCAATATATTCAAATTGAAAGAACCAATAAAAGAGAGATGTGTTTTAGAAGATATAGGAGAGAAAGAGGTTGAAGAGGTGTGATGTATTTAATGTATATGTGTGTTTTTGTAACTTACATTATGCACATATATATAGTACAAATTTTACTATCCATATTTGACTAATTACCATCCATATTTAACTACTAAATTTACAACATTCCCCTTTGGATGGTAATTTTTTTAAAGAGCAATTAATACTGCCTCGTTAAAAACCTTGCTAAAGAAAACCCAGTGGGATAAAACTTTAGCTAAGGGAAAAAGAGTGCAGCATAGAGTTGACTCCCCCTCAAGTAGACAACGCTGAGTCGTCACATCTTTTGAACTTGCCTCATGCCAATATTGTGAACGTATGCTTTGAAAACAGCGATTGACAGTGCTTTGGTATAAAGATCAGCAGAGTTGTTGATTGAACGTATCTCATTTTAATCTGGTTGCCTTTTACGAGATCTTGAGTATATGAGAAGAATCTGAGGTTTTCATCTGAAACTGTATCATCTAAATCTTTTATGTACAAGTTTGACCCATGTGATTTGTCTACAGTCTCCTTCATGGTTTGCTCAAACTGTTGTTTCAATTCTTATTCTCTTTCAGTCTTTTTCTGAGCCTTACCAATATACCATTCTTTTCCATCAAACTTATGACCGTTAAGACCGTTTATAGCTTTAGCGCCTCGTCGGCATTTATGTTTTGTTCTGTCATTTTTGATACTCTTCTTTCATTTGTACTATGTAAGCTGTATTATCTTCATAGATAGTTGTTAGGCTTTTATAGCGTTCTAGTCCACAAGAATCAATAATGATTTGTATCATTGATCTTAACTAAAATCATTCCCGAGTAGCTTCATGTAATGCAATCACTTCGGCATGATTTGATGATGTTGCAACAAGTGTTTGTTTTGAGAACGTCATGATATTGCGGTGCCTCCATTTAGGAATACATATCCAGTTTGAGATTTAGCTTTATGTAGATCAAATAAATAATCTGCATCTGTATAACCAAACAAATCTTGTTTCGAGTTGTTAAAATAAAATAATTATAAATCAGTAGTTCCCCGAAGGTATCAAACTATTTGTTTGATCCCATTCCAATGTCTTTTGGTAGGGGCTGAGTTGAACCTTGTCAACAAATTAACTGCAAAAGAAATGTCAGATCTTGTATAATTTGTAAGATACATAAGAGCCCCAATTGCACTAAAATATGAAACTTCTGAACCAAGAAGATCTTCATGATCTTCTAGAGGATGAAATGGATTAGTATCAATATTATGATCTAACAACCATATGAGTACTTAATGGTTTTTGTCTTGTCCATATTAAAATATTTTAAAATCTTTTCGGTATAAGTTGTTTGATGTATAAGTAAGTCATTAGTTATATGCTCAATATGTAAATCAACGTAATACTTGATTTTTTTTTATTTTAAAATCTTTCTTTAGAAGTTGAATGGCTTCATAGATTTCTTTATTTAAGATAATTGATATAAACAGCTATGATCACATATCCGAACATTGTTTTTATAAAACACACGTGCAAATAAGTTTATATGTATACCCTTTTCTTATCAAGTAGTAATTTAATCGATTATACCACATACGTCCCGATTGTATAAACCCATTTAGAAATCTTTGTGATTTAATGGAATATATTCCATTGGGTTTTGCATTAGATGCTTATGATACCTTAACCCTTCAGGTATATTCATATATATATCATTATTAAGTGATCCATACAGATAAGTAGTAACAACATCCATGAGATGCATTTAAATAACTACCAGGTTGATTAAGTATCTAATAAGTAATTGTATTCATTATAGGAGGATAAGTTTTTCTCCTAATTCATTTCTGGTCTTTGTGGGAAATCTTGAGTTACAAGTCAAGTTTTGCCTTGTAACTTCATTTGCACATTTCTTTTCGGATAAAAATTCATTTGTATCCCATTGTTTCACATCTTTAAAAGTGATAACGATTGATCCAAAAACTTTTCTTTTATTGAGCGATTCTAATTCAGCTCGTATTGCTCCTTTCCGTTGAGTTCAATCACGTCTATTTTGATATTCAATGACATATTTTGGTTCCAGATCATCATCTTTATTCATGATGCCATTGTAACATTATATGAAAATATCTCATCAAGATTTTTCATTTCATTTCAGTTTCATAATATTGCATAATTTATTGCAATTTATGTATTTACATTTATCAATATCCTCTGCAGAAGGAGTATTGATTTGTGGTTCTTCTTGAACACTTTCTTTTACCTCATTATCAGCTGATTTTCTTTTTCGAGCATTTTTATCTTTGAAACCAATTGGTCTCCCACGTTTCTGCCGTAGCAAAGACTCATAAGTGACATTATTGCCAGCTTTTGTAATTTCAATTCTAGCTGAAGCATTTACTGCTGGTATATATGATTTAGTCACTTATTTTTTGTATCTTTAAATGCATAAAGTAATTAATTTGCAAGTTCTTGCATATGCATTATATTTGAACTTTCTTTTCGCATTCTTTTGTGCGATGATCAATATTCCTTAATTGATGTTCACACCATGAAACATCATTTTATTTATATTTCATTTCTCCCCCTAATATAGGGAACAATGTTTCATTAAAGTGACAATCGACAAAACTTGCTGTAAAAACATCACCCGTCATGGGTTCAATATATCTTATGATTGAAGATGTTTCATATCTAACATATATTTCAATCATTCTTTGAGGAACCATTTGTTGTGATTGTTCAATTAAAAATACACTGCACAACCAAATGTTCTAAGAAGGAAAATATTCGGTCTCCACCAAAATTAAGTTGGTAATGGAGAATATTTATAACTTGCACTTGATTTAATGCGAATTAATGTCACATCATGTAAATTTACATGTCCTCATATAAATATTGAGAGTTTTGTACTCATTTCTAATTGTCTTGTTATTAGCTGTAAGCGTTTATCTATTGATTCATCTAAACCAATTTTGTGTATGCACATGAGCAACTGGATGTTCAACAACAATCCTTGTAGACATATAATAATCATTAAAAGCTTGAGATGTTAACTCACCAGCATTATCAAGTCTCATCCTTTTAATGGTGTAATCAGAATAATGTGTTGTTAATTTAATAATTTGTGCAAGAAACTTTGCAAATGCCATATTACGGCTTGATAACACACAAACATGAGACCATGCGTTAGATGCGTCTATTAGAAAAATGGTCCACATGATGGATGAATTGGTCCATATATATACCCTTGAATTCTTTCAAGAAACATTGGTGATTATTTCTCAATGTGCTTTTCATTAATCGCCATATGTGCTTTTCATTAATCACCATATGTGTTTTTCGTTAATCACTATATGTGCTTTTTGTGATGACCCGGGAATTTCCGACCAAATTTAAACATAATCTTATATGATTCGACTCGATAAGCAAAGTCTATTAAACCGAGTCTCATTATGTTTGAACTATTTCATGATAACATTTGACCTTTAACTATTTCCGACGATTCACGAACCTTTAATTGTGACTAAGAATGTAAATATAAATAATTATATATAAAACTAATTATATTAGTATTAATGAACTATTAAGTAATTTTGTTATTATAAAAGATAACATTTAATAACTAAAGATTTTCATTTTGAATATATATAGTATATTGTATATAAATGATTCAAACATATTTTTACCAACGTTATCAAAATATTAAATGTACAATGTTATACTTTGTAGTTAATTGTAAAAATATACATAATTAATCATCTACTCAACATTTAAAACATGATTTTATATATATGGTAGTATACATATATACATAAATATAACTATATATATATGATTTTATACATAATTATTATATTATGTATATGTAGAAATTTATAATATATCTATGATGAAATAATGTACTATTTTAATAAATATATATAATACTTACATATATAAAACATTTATATTTTTCATAATTACATACATAAGTATAATATAATTAGTATGTAAATAAATATTATAATATATTTATATTAAAATGCATAAATATATAATATTCAGTATATGTTACAATACATATTACATAATTATTAAATATTACATAATAATAGATGATATTAATAAATTAAATTTAAATACAAATATAGTTATTGTAGTAATGTTATTTGTATCGTCAAATATCAATATTTGTATTCATAATATCACTTTATATCATATAAAGATGAAATTGGATGTTTATATTAGATTATTATTACTAATATTATTATTATCGATAAAATATTAATATTATCATAATTAGTATGGTATTATTATTATTATTATTATCATTTTTACAATTATTATTATCATTAATATTATATTTATCATTATTATTAATTTTATTAATATTATTAGATATTAATAGTATTGTTATTATATATTATTATTATTAATTAAAAAAAAACAGTAGGGATCTATATTATACGCGTGACCTCTGTATCCTTTATCTCTATTATTATTATTTTTTTGTTTCTTTCCTGCTCCCAACTCGTGAACCTGTGTTGACATTTTCTCCATTTTTTATCAACCGATCTCTATTATTACAACATGATTATGTATAATTGCAAATCAAATAAAAAGGAAATCCAATGGGATTAAAGAGCACAGCGATATTTTTTTTTCTTCTTCTCTGCACGCTCCAATTTTTTTTTCTCTTAATTCAATTTCGAATAAAGTTTCAAAATCTAAAAATGCAGAAAGGTTAGAAATCTTTCTTTGAATCTATCTGCAAAATCTCAACTCTCAAATCTTTATATCGATCTTGAATTTTGAAGTCAAAGTTTAGTTTAAAAAAAGTCAACAATTGTTCTTGAGACAAATTCGCGTTCGTGTATATGTTTCTGATCAAATTGATGATTCCAGTAGTTTTTATACATGTTTAGAAAATTATTTCGTGTTATAAACATTATCTATAATGTTATCTATTACGAAATCAATTTTTTTTTTGTTCCAAGAACCGACGCTGCAGTAGTCCTTTAGTATTTTTTTTTTATTTTAGAACCCAAATTATTTTTTTTCTGTAATGTTTTGAAGCTTTAAAGGGAACCCCGATTTTGTTTTTTTTTTTGGTTATTGATGTTTTGTTGAATCCATGAGACTTGTGGAGAAGAAGAGGAATAGAAGAAAAACAGTTTATATATAAAATTTAAATTCAATATTAGTACAGAGAATCAGAATTGGTGGGATGGTCGAGAGTGTTTGCGTGTGAGCATGTGGTCACGAGATCGATTCCAGAGGACGGTAGTTTCTTTTTTTTTTTTGAAACTCTTTTCATGTGAGGTAGTTTTCTTTTCTAATTTTATTATTGTTATTATATATTAATTATTATTAGTATTATTATTATTATTGTGATTGTTTTGATTGTTATTGTTATTGTTATTATTAGTATCATACTTGTTATCATATTTGAAAGTATTATAGACATTACTATTATTATTATGATAGGTATTAATAATATTATTATTAGTAATAAACTTATCATTTTAGTATTTTATCATCATTAGGATTATGATTATGATTATCATTATTATTATTATGAAGGAAATAAAAATATATTATTATCATCAATATTAGAATTTGTACCGGTTTATAAATAATTGTATCATCAGTACATTTACAATTAATAATATCATATTTATCAGTATCATCATTAATATTTACTAGTATTATTATGATTATCATTTATCATTTTATAAATATTAGAACCCTTATTATTAACATAAGTATGGTATTAGTATTAATATTATTTTAGAGTTATTATTATTAGTATCATTAACAGTTATCATTTTCATTTTTTTTGCTATTAGTATTATCATTATTAATAAAATTATTATTATTATTAGTAAATCATTATTATCTAAATTATTATTTTAACAAATAAATCTTTTGTACACTATATATATACTTATGGTATATACTAGGATTGTATTAATAATTCACATAACAAACTAATAAAATTTCATAAATACAATACTAACCACAAATATATGTATATAAATATATTAATGTCACTATTTATATAAACGTAAATCATTATAGATATATATACATAAAATCGATATATATATAAAATATAATATAAGTATACGTTTTAAAATAAAGGTTAGAATAAATTCTACAAAACTATAATATATAAATAATACATATTAATAAATGAAATTTTGTAACTTACATTATACGTATTAATATATACACAATTGATATAGGTTCGTAAATCCGAGGCCAACCCTGCATTGTTCAATGACGTCATATGTATTTTTACTACAAAATACAGTATCGTGAGTTTCATTTGCCTTTTTACCCTTTATATTTTTGGGCTGAGAATACATGCGCAACTTTTATAACTGTTTTACGAAATTGACACAAGTACGTGAAACTACATTCTATGGTTGGATTATCGAAGTCGAATATGCCCCTTTTTATTAAGTCTGGTAATCTAAGAATTAGGGAACAGACACCCTAATTGACGCGAATCCTAAAGATAGATCTATCGGGCCCAACAAGCCCCATCCAAAGTACCGGATGTTTTAGTACTTCGAAATTTATATCATGTCCGAAGGAGGATCCCGGAATGATGGAGATATTCTTATATATGCATATTGTTAATGTCGGTTACCAGGTGTTCAATCCATATGAATGATATTTTTGTCTCTATACATGGGACGTATGTTTATGAGAAATGGAAATCTGAAATCTTGTGGTCTATTAAAATGATGGAAACGATTGTTTAAGTTAAACTAATGAACTCACCAACCTTTTGGTTGACACTTTAAAGCATGTTTATTCTCAGGTACGAAAGAAATCTTCCGCTGTGTATTTGCTCATTTTATAGATATTACTTGGAGTCATTCATGGCATATTTCAAAAGACGTTGCATTCGAGTCGTCGAGTTCATCAAGATTATTATCAAGTCAATTATAGTTGGATATATTATGAAATGGTATGCATGCCTGTCAACTTTCGATGTAATGAAAGTTTGTCTTTTCAAAAACGAATGCAATGTTTGTAAAATGTATCATATAGAGGTCAAGTACCTCGCGATGTAATCAACTGTTGTGAATCGTTTATAATCGATATGGACTTCGTCCGGATGGATTAGGACGGGTCTTCACAGTTGGTATCAGAGCGGTGGTCTTAGCGAACCAGGTCTTGCATTAGTGAGTCTAACTGATAGTCGTTAGAATGCATTAATGAGTCTGGACTTCGACCGTGTCTGCATGTCAAAAGTTTTGCTTATCATTTAGTAATTATTTGCTTATCATCCTTAAAGTCTAAGACACGTCTTACTGCCTTTATTGCATAGACAGTGTATAGTTAAATTCATATCTTAGCGTATCTGTTATTGTTACCTTTGCCTGACAGCTTCCGTAGATTCCTCCGTAGCTTATGGGATTTTAGTATTATATATGCATATGTAAATTATGTATTGCAGGGTACTAATCTACATCCTATAATCTATTTCTTATCGAAAATTCTTCATCTGATCGTACGAGATGAATCCCTCAACCAGTTCGAGTCCATCAGATTTCGATAGCTATTTCGATAGTTATTCCGACAGCTATTTCGATATGGATTTCCACTCGAGCTCCGAAAGCAGAGTAACCGGAATGAATCGATCAATTAGCCATCATCTATTCTGAATGAATTGGAGATGGGTTCGTAGTCGACTTAATCAATGGAAACGCGAAGAAGGCGATCATTTCCACTAACCAAATTCACCTATTGACAATGAACCTAAAACGTTTACCGGCGAACCTGTTCGAGACACCATTTTCTCTCTCATTTCCAAAGTATCTCATCACGATCATATACTATCTCAGATTCTAAACCTCATTCATCCGCTCGTCCGAACCGACAATCATCCCGGTGTAATAGAAGAAGTTAACGAACTTCGCGCATAAGTTGTAGTCTTGGAAAATATGGTGCAAAACGTACCAGCTTCATCCAAATCATCGGCACCAACAGTACCACCAACAACCCAAATTTCAATATCACATGCCTCAACATCTCAATCTATACCTCGAGTATAATCATCATTCTACATGACATTCTACATCAGTTATCTTCGTTCGACATGGTGATTATGTAATCTCTAATGTTTTAGAGATTATTTATTCTAGTTCCAACTGAAAACTAAATGAGTTTAATATCATGTTAACTCATTAAATTCATGATTACATCTGAAGAAAATATATATGTATATATGTTTTCATAAAGATTGTAATTAAAAATTCTTTTGTACAAACTGTTAATAATAAAAATATTTTAACGGGTAGGTAATACCCGAGGAATATTTAAATTTCACATTAATAAGTTACACTGTATATTCTTCGAATCTGATTCAACAGTTATTCACTATCCTATTTAAAACCACCGGGATACTTATCCGTTCACCAAAGAATAACTATTTTCATTCAAATTCAATTTCATATTTGAATTTTGACCTATCAGAATCCAACAAGTGGCATAATGAAGAAATAATGGACACAATAAAAATTGATTAGAAACAGACTAATTAACAATATTAAATTTTATTAAGAAACCACGCTAACAAAATCCTAGCTAACTGTTAATTCCGTATTACATTTTATTTATCGCAATTTATTTATCGCAATTTATTTTATCGCAATTTATATTCTCGCAATTTTATTTATTGTCATTTAATTTCTGTTATTTACTTTACGCACTTTATTTATCGTCATTTAATTTCTGTTATTTATTTTACGCACTTTAAATATCGGGACACGTATACAAGGTTTTGACATATCATATCGACACATCTATATATATTATTTGGAATCACCATAGACACTCTATATGCAGTAATGATCGAGTTCTCTATACAGGGTTGAGGTTGATTCTATAATAATATATATACTTTGAGTTGTGATCGAGTCTGAGACATGTACACGGGTCACGATACGTATTAATTAATTCAAATATTATATATTAAACTATATATGAATGATTGCACTGTCAACTGTGGACTATCGACTGTGGACTAATAACATTGGACAATTAAAATGAATTAAAATATTGAATATAACATATGAAACTAAACAATTCTTCAAGTTTGCCACTTGATTTCGTCTTAAACCTCATTTGTATCTTCACGATTACATTCTGCGTTCAAACCTTTCATGATTCTTGAAAACACCTCAATCGATAGGATGAATCAACCGCACTTCATCTACGGAAGGAAAGATTTATGCATATAGTTATGCACCTGAGAAACTCTCGGCAATTGAGTAAAAGTTCAACACGTAGCCGCGTCAGATCCTTTGGCATTTATTAACAAAAACAACTTTGCGATCCCTTTTCAAAATTAGCCAATTTTGTCACAGCTCCAACAAGTCAACTTCGACTTTTCGTACGAAACAACCTTATTATAACGTTTATATATACGCGTGCTCTTTTATTGTTACCAGGTAACCTTTCATATTCCATCATATTACCATCAGCGTTTAATCATCTAAAAACACAATTCTCCTGAAACCACCTCGGATTAATAACCGATGATTCAGATATCATAGCATTAAATGCAGAGGAAACAGAAAAATGGTAGATGGTCTAAACGGACCAAAGTTTGATGATAAAGAAAGGAGTGTTAGGAACGCTCGATAGAAAATTGGGTATTGAAAAACAGATTGAGTTACCCATGAAGGAGACCAAGGACAAATACAAGGACCAAATCCTATATTCAAAGGATTCAGGTAATTCTGGATCCGTTGAAATCTTTAGAGAATATCTTGCTCCGAAGTCATGTTAAAATCTTGCGGAAAATCTTTCTCCATCAACCGTCGAACTTAGAAATTCCAAAATATCATCATCAATATCTTTGATATTTCTGAGGATATTTTCATAAATATTCTCGTCCGAAATTATATACCTCTTCGTGCTTCCTGTGTATCAATATATTGGAAACATTCAATAGAAAATATAGTACCGAAAAGCAGATTATGCGAAACTATGAAGAAAGCCGTGGATAAATCACAAAGAATAAGTTTGACTTCAAAGAATCCAAATAATTCAATGTCTGCTAAAGTCTATAGTGAATAACTTGCTCCTTACTCTAAACTCTTGCAGACAATAGTTTCTATCATCCTCTGATCTTAGATATTCTGAGATATTATCGTACCTTTCATTATAAATATCCTCCATATTTCTGGAGATATTTTTATAACTATTCTTATCTGAAATCATTAATCTTTTCGTGCTATCAGTATTACATCATATAGAAACTGTTAGTTTCTATATTCTGTAAATTTTCAAGCTTAAAATATGAATGTTATTGAAGTAATGATGGGAACTGATGCATGAGTTAGTATAATATAATGACACTTGATCAACGTGATTATATTACAGTAAGTCATGTTGAGTTTCTAAATGAAACGTGATGATTCACAGATCATAACGTCATCATGTGCCATGTTACATAACTCTTTCATCCTACTTAACTCCGTAATAAATCAAGAAAATGTATTCTTGATGGTTCTATCTTCCGTGATGTTGATAAATTTGAAAATCAAATCGTGCTATCACGTTCCTTCATGCTTAGAACATTATAATCATTCGAAACTCTATATCTATAAATTCTGGACCATTATTCGCTTGACTTGAAGTCGGGAAGAGAAAACAAAAGCATAGAGCTTTGAAATATAAGGGAGAATATAAAGTCCGATAACAACACATAAATTACAAACCGTGTATACCAATGTTTATCGCAACATAAAGACACGGGAGAATTAAAAACATTATAATCCCGAGGGCGAAGTAGAAGAAAGCAGATTCCTCTGGTGGAAGTTGAAAAAGGAGAATGATTGTTGCGATAGTAAGGATGAGGACAAGGATCAGAACTGGATTAATCATTTTCAGAATATTTTGGATGTATGAACTAAGAAAGAAAGTATAAGAATGGTGAGAATAATGGAAAGGAAGAGCTTAATTTATACTGGAAATATCAGACGTAGTAATCGGGGCAGATCACCGTATTTAATTAAAGAGATCTTAATTTCCATAAATCCCGAAGAATCAGATTTTATAGATCTTCAAGATTTTCTTTAAATCCCTTAAATTTCGGAATTCAACCAAGGCAATGTCAAAAGTTAAGACGCGCCTTATTTTCTAAATTCAAACCTGACTACGTCAAAAGTTAAAAACAAATCTTTGTTTCTCATTTCATCCTTTTGTGAATAACTTCATTCGCACTCTTCGAATAATCGAATTATTTTTATCCATATTACTCAATGATGATAAAACTCAAGTTATCAACTCATATTCGTCAGGAAAACATATTTATTGTTAGCTATGACGACCTCACTCAAATTTCGGGACGAAATTTCTTTAACGGGTAGGTACTGTGATGACCCGGGAATTTCCGACCAAATTTAAACATAATCTTATATGATTCGACTCGATAAGCAAAGTCTATTAAACCGAGTCTCATTATGTTTGAACTATTTCATGATAACATTTGACCTTTAACTATTTCCGACGATTCACGAACCTTTAATTGTGACTAAGAATGTAAATATAAATAATTATATATAAAACTAATTATATTAGTATTAATGAACTATTAAGTAATTTTGTTATTATAAAAGATAACATTTAATAACTAAAGATTTTCATTTTGAATATATATAGTATATTGTATATAAATGATTCAAACATATTTTTACCAACGTTATCAAAATATTAAATGTACAATGTTATACTTTGTAGTTAATTGTAAAAATATACATAATTAATCATCTACTCAACATTTAAAACATGATTTTATATATATGGTAGTATACATATATACATAAATATAACTATATATATATATGATTTTATACATAATTATTATATTATGTATATGTAGAAATTTATAATATATCTATGATGAAATAATGTACTATTTTAATAAATATATATAATACTTACATATATAAAACATTTATATTTTTCATAATTACATACATAAGTATAATATAATTAGTATGTAAATAAATATTATAATATATTTATATTAAAATGCATAAATATATAATATTCAGTATATGTTACAATACATATTACATAATTATTAAATATTACATAATAATAGATGATATTAATAAATTAAATTTAAATACAAATATAGTTATTGTAGTAATGTTATTTGTATCGTCAAATATCAATATTTGTATTCATAATATCACTTTATATCATATAAAGATGAAATTGGATGTATATATTAGATTATTATTACTAATATTATTATTATCGATAAAATATTAATATTATCATAATTAGTATGGTATTATTATTATTATTATTATCATTTTTACAATTATTATTATCATTAATATTATATTTATCATTATTATTAATTTTATTAATATTATTAGATATTAATAGTATTGTTATTATATATTATTATTATTAATTAAAAAAAAACAGTAGGGATCTATATTATACGCGTGACCTCTGTATCCTTTATCTCTATTATTATTATTTTTTTGTTTCTTTCCTGCTCCCAACTCGTGAACCTGTGTTGACATTTTCTCCATTTTTTTATCAACCGATCTCTATTATTACAACATGATTATGTATAATTGCAAATCAAATAAAAAGGAAATCCAATGGGATTAAAGAGCACAGCGATATTTTTTTTTCTTCTTCTCTGCACGCTCCAATTTTTTTTT
The DNA here is from genome assembly GCF_046630445.1 of Rutidosis leptorrhynchoides. NCBI lineage: Eukaryota > Viridiplantae > Streptophyta > Magnoliopsida > Asterales > Asteraceae > Rutidosis > Rutidosis leptorrhynchoides. Next base: position 51,372,598 of record NC_092338.1, read on the forward strand.
CTCTTAATTCAATTTCGAATAAAGTTTCAAAATCTAAAAATGCAGAAAGGTTAGAAATCTTTCTTTGAATCTATCTGCAAAATCTCAACTCTCAAATCTTTATATCGATCTTGAATTTTGAAGTCAAAGTTTAGTTTAAAAAAAGTCAACAATTGTTCTTGAGACAAATTCGCGTTCGTGTATATGTTTCTGATCAAATTGACGATTCCAGTAGTTTTTATACATGTTTAGAAAATTATTTCGTGTTATAAACATTATCTATAATGTTATCTATTACGAAATCAATTTTTTTTTTGTTCCAAGAACCGACGCTGCAGTAGTCCTTTAGTATTTTTTTTTTATTTTAGAACCCAAATTATTTTTTTTCTGTAATGTTTTGAAGCTTTAAAGGGAACCCCGATTTTGTTTTTTTTTTTGGTTATTGATGTTTTGTTGAATCCATGAGACTTGTGGAGAAGAAGAGGAATAGAAGAAAAACAGTTTATATATAAAATTTAAATTCGATATTAGTACAGAGAATCAGAATTGGTGGGATGGTCGAGAGTGTTTGCGTGTGAGCATGTGGTCACGAGATCGATTCCAGAGGACGGTAGTTTCTTTTTTTTTTTGAAACTCTTTTCATGTGAGGTAGTTTTCTTTTCTAATTTTATTATTGTTATTATATATTAATTATTATTAGTATTATTATTATTATTGTGATTGTTTTGATTGTTATTGTTATTGTTATTATTAGTATCATACTTGTTATCATATTTGAAAGTATTATAGACATTACTATTATTATTATGATAGGTATTAATAATATTATTATTAGTAATAAACTTATCATTTTAGTATTTTATCATCATTAGGATTATGATTATGATTATCATTATTATTATTATGAAGGAAATAAAAATATATTATTATCATCAATATTAGAATTTGTACCGGTTTATAAATAATTGTATCATCAGTACATTTACAATTAATAATATCATATTTATCAGTATCATCATTAATATTTACTAGTATTATTATGATTATCATTTATCATTTTATAAATATTAGAACCCTTATTATTAACATAAGTATGGTATTAGTATTAATATTATTTTAGAGTTATTATTATTAGTATCATTAACAGTTATCATTTTCATTTTTTTTGCTATTAGTATTATCATTATTAATAAAATTATTATTATTATTAGTAAATCATTATTATCTAAATTATTATTTTAACAAATAAATCTTTTGTACACTATATATATACTTATGGTATATACTAGGATTGTATTAATAATTCACATAACAAACTAATAAAATTTCATAAATACAATACTAACCACAAATATATGTATATAAATATATTAATGTCACTATTTATATAAACGTAAATCATTATAGATATATATACATAAAATCGATATATATATATAAAATATAATATAAGTATACGTTTTAAAATAAAGGTTAGAATAAATTCTACAAAACTATAATATATAAATAATACATATTAATAAATGAAATTTTGTAACTTACATTATACGTATTAATATATACACAATTGATATAGGTTCGTAAATCCGAGGCCAACCCTGCATTGTTCAATGACGTCATATGTATTTTTACTACAAAATACAGTATCGTGAGTTTCATTTGCCTTTTTACCCTTTATATTTTTGGGCTGAGAATACATGCGCAACTTTTATAACTGTTTTACGAAATTGACACAAGTACGTGAAACTACATTCTATGGTTGGATTATCGAAGTCGAATATGCCCCTTTTTATTAAGTCTGGTAATCTAAGAATTAGGGAACAGACACCCTAATTGACGCGAATCCTAAAGATAGATCTATCGGGCCCAACAAGCCCCATCCAAAGTACCGGATGTTTTAGTACTTCGAAATTTATATCATGTCCGAAGGAGGATCCCGGAATGATGGAGATATTCTTATATATGCATATTGTTAATGTCGGTTACCAGGTGTTCAATCCATATGAATGATATTTTTGTCTCTATACATGGGACGTATGTTTATGAGAAATGGAAATCTGAAATCTTGTGGTCTATTAAAATGATGGAAACGATTGTTTAAGTTAAACTAATGAACTCACCAACCTTTTGGTTGACACTTTAAAGCATGTTTATTCTCAGGTACGAAAGAAATCTTCCGCTGTGTATTTGCTCATTTTATAGATATTACTTGGAGTCATTCATGGCATATTTCAAAAGACGTTGCATTCGAGTCGTCGAGTTCATCAAGATTATTATCAAGTCAATTATAGTTGGATATATTATGAAATGGTATGCATGCCTGTCAACTTTCGATGTAATGAAAGTTTGTCTTTTCAAAAACGAATGCAATGTTTGTAAAATGTATCATATAGAGGTCAAGTACCTCGCGATGTAATCAACTGTTGTGAATAGTTTATAATCGATATGGACTTCGTCCGGATGGATTAGGACGGGTCTTCACACTTTTCATTAATCACTATATGTGCTTTTCATTAATCAATATATGTGATTTTCATTAATCACCATATGTGCTTTTCATCATATATCATTTTCACCATATGGGCTTTTAATCATATGTACTGCGCTTTTCGTCATATGCACTTTTCATTATATGCGCTTTTAATTATATGCGCTGCGCTTTTCATCATATGCGTTTTTTATCATATGCGCTTTTAATCATATGTGCTGCGCTTTTCATCATATGCGCTTTTTATCATATGCGCTTTTAATCCTATGCGCTGCGCTTTTCATCATATGCGCTTTTTATCATATGCGCTTTTCGGTGCTACATAGATATTTCTCATTTTCGATTATCATTGACTGATAATCATATCCATTATGATGTATATCAGAGAAACTTAACAAATTTCTCTTTGATTTGAGAGAAAACAAGACATTGTTTACCAAAAAATTCGTACCATTTGGTAATATGAAATTTTGCCTTTTTCGTTCCTTATATCAAGTTTGCAAGAGCTGATATAGTATTTATAATTCCTTCATTTGATTTAAATCAATGAAATATTTCTTAGATTTGATCATAGTGTGTATGTTACTACTATCTGCAATACATAGGTCTTTACCATTTAATTGATGTTGTATTTCAGCAGGATTCATACTAAAACTTCAAATAAGATAAGCAAATAATGAGTTATATTTCAACAAGATAATCAAATTATATTACCTGCAAACAAGTTATAATCTGAAGTACATAAAAGATAACACTTAATAAAACATATGCGTTATGGTCTAAAACCATTTATTTATGAGTGATACATAAAAAAAAAACTAGGCATCTTAGAAAATTCAAACCATTCAAGTCTCAAGGTAGCTCAGGGTTAATTTAATCAAGATTTGTCAACAGATTCACTCTCGTTTTCTTTTCTTTTGGGACTTATTTGTAGAACAGATTCACTCTCGTTTTCTTTTCTTTTGGGACTTATTTGTAGAGCTAAACAAGATGTTCATGTATTCAAGAAATACTAGACTGATGATCCACGTTACCAGATCATTAATAAGAATCTCCGAAATTCTTATAAGAGTGTCTACTAATATCTTTAATTTTATTCTTTCATGGATCACCGTTATTTTTTTTTTTATTTTTTTTTTTTGATAATTAATATCGTATCTATCTTTGAGTATTTTCCATAATACACTTGGATTTTCGATCATATAATATGTAGATTCTAAGGACTCGTCAATATGTTTGCTAAGAAAAATACTTACTATTGCTTTCTCTTGTTCGGAATAATTGTTATTTTCATTCAGGGTTTCTAAAATACCGTTTGATTCGAGATGTTTTTCTACATTCATAACCCATGTTAAGTAGTTGTTCTCACTTGTTCTAAATGAGCAAATTTAAGCCTTTTCAAATTCGACATTTTCTATTATCAAAAAGATGAATAACATAAATCATAATCATAATCAACTTCTATTCATAGACAAATAATAAAATGAAATTAGAATCATTTTAAATTCATAAGTAGCAAACAACAGAATAATGGTATGATTACAAATAATAAAACTACAAGGGCAGGATAGAATATAGGTTCACCCGGTGGTATATTAGCAACAATGATGATAGTTAATATGACCAATACAATAGGAAAAATCATCCTTGTGTGAATCATTTTTACAAAAACATTTTGAGAGTAGTAATCTGAAAAATGAAGATTGATTTGTGAAAATGTGAAAACGGAGATGTTTATTTTATATTTGAAAAATATAGTTGTTGTAACGTCGTCAGTTGACGTTAACAACCGTTATGTATATATGACCGTTGTAACGTCGTTAGTTGACGTTAACGAATAAAGTCACTATATCAAAACGCGTATGAGTAATATAAAGGACAAGATTTTTTTTCTTCTTATTTTAACTTTTAAGATTTACTTTTAATAAAAAATACAAACTACTTTTTCTTATTTTAACTTTTAAGATTTACTTTTAATAAAAATACAAACTACTTTTCTTATTTTAACTTTTAAGATTTACTTTTAATAAAAATACAAACTACTTTTTCTTATTTTAACTTTTAAGATTTACTTTTAATAAAAATACAAACTACTTTTTTTATTTTAACTTTTAAGATTTACTTTTAATAAAAATACAAGCTACTTTTTCTTATTTTTTCTTATTTTAACTTTTGAGATTTACTTTTAATAAAAATACAAACTACTTTTTCTTATTTTAACTTTTAAGATTTACTTTTAATAAAAATACAAACTATTTTTTCTTATTTTAACTTTTAAGATTTACTTTTAAGAATAAACATTAGTATGCATGAAATAAATAATGATTAATTGCATAAGTAATCATAAATGTTAGATAACATATAAAGACCTCATCGTATTCGTATTGATCGGAATTAATCTCGACCCATGGTACCGTGTTGTCAAATGACGTGTTGCGTACATAAAGTACCGTGTTATCAAATGACGTGTTGCGTACAATCATGAGGTCTTATTAATATAAATATAAATGTTAGTGAAGTTAATAAGAGTTAGATTACATAAAATATAATTCAGGTGGTATAACCGACCATATATAACTTAAATAACATAAATATAAATGTTAGTGAAGTTAATAAAAGTTAGATTACAGAAATATAATTCAGGCGGTATAACCGACCATATATAACTTAAATAACATAAATATAAATGTTAGTGAAGTTAATAAAAGTTAGATTACAGAAATATAATTCATGCGGTATAACCGACCATATATAACTTAAATAACATAAATATAAATGTTAGTGAAGTTAATAAAAGTTAGATAATTTCTTACCTTGATTAGTGACGTGTGCTTGCTTAGATAAACCTTGATTATACGGAGCACTTCGTGCTGATAACGTGTTATAATTCAGTAGGCTTATAACTACCTTTAGTGGCCTGGTTCAATATATTCCAATTGAAAGAACCAATAAAAGAGAGATGTGTTGTAGAAGATATAGGAGAGAAAGAGGTTGAAGAGGTGTGATGTATTTAATGTATATGTGTGTTTTTGTAACTTACATTATGCACATATATATAGTACAAATTTTACTATTCATATTTGACTAATTACTATCCATATTTAACTACTAAATTTACAACACATAAGAAACGATTTAGGAGGATTTTCTCAAATTGGTATCTTAGTCATACCAAACAGTTTGTGTGTCATTCACTATTGTTGAGTTTGATATCATTTTCTCTAAATATACCTTTTTTCATTTTATTTCATTTTTTTTTTTAATTTTAGATTTTTAATTTTTGAATATGCTATATTGGTGTATACAACCAGTGGCTGATCTAGATTGATAGTCACCAGTTAAGATCTCAAAAAAAAATTAGTAGATGACTTATTTCAATGGTGATACTAAAAATTTTTTACACTATCTAGTGGTGTCACTAGTTAAAAAAAAAAATTCAAATATATCGCGTATTTAAGTGGTGTCTCGTACAATCACTCGGATTGAATTAGATCCGCCCCTGTATACAGCTTATTAAAAGCTATACTGTGTTTTCTCTTGTCTATAGGTTTTAAACATAAGTCTGATATGATTCTATGACTATAAATTTAAGCTTATTTTAATAGATAATAAAGACCACATTCTTCTTATAATCTTGAGCATGGTACCACATGAGATGTCCATGAAAATAATAAGAATTTATTTATTGCCACATTTAATCTCACATGTAACTCTCATGGACAAATGAACTTTCCATATGCATTTATATTTATACATACAATAAATCATATGTTAGTAATAATAATTTTTTTTAAAGCAAATACACACCCAACACGATTTTTACATTAATATATAAAATGTCCATCACAAGATTTGAACTCATAATATCAAGTTCATAGAGAAACTTAGATACCGTCAAACCAGTAGATCTTTGATAATAATAATAAGTTATAAAATTAATTATCAATATTCATATTCATTAATATTAATTACTTATTAATCAATATTGATGATTGATGATATGATATAGATGTAACGCGGTAATTTTTACTACGTATAATATATACGCTGTCTATGATCGATAACGCTATGCAAATAACGCTATGCAAGAGATTAATACGAAGTAGTAATTAAATTTGGTAATGAGTCACATGAACCTATTTATATTTTTGTATTTTAACTCGGCCTACCTTAGTTTACAGACCAAATCAAATATCAAGTATACAAAAGACAACAGAGTCTTAACATTGGATTTAGAAAAAAATGAAAGGCAAAAGTACTTATCTCACATTTGCAATACGCGGATGACACTATTTTTATTGGTGATTGGAGTTGGTCGAATGCGCTTAGTTTACATAACCTACTCAAATGTTTTGAACTAGCCTCCGGGTTGAAGGTGAACTTCCAAAAAAGTTGCTTGTATGAGATTGGTGTTAATGAGGAGGAAGTGAACTTATTTGCGAATCGTTTGGGATGCCAAGTTGGGTCCCTCCCGTTTACATATCTTGGATTGCCTATTGGGTCAAGGATGAAAAAGGTTAATGATTGGAAGCCGGTTATTGAAAAGTTTCAATCTAGGCTCGCGAATTGGAAAATGCGGACGATGTCGTTTGGGGGTCGTTTAGTCCTTATCAAATCGGTTCTTTCTAGTCTACCTTTGTATTTCTTCTCGCTCTATCGTGCCCCGGCGAGTGTCCTTAAAATTCTTGAGTGTTTGAGGCGTGATTTCTTTTGGGGCGGGTCGGATTCGGGTACTAAAATTCCGTGGGTGAAATGGGAGAGTGTTCTAAAAAATTATGGGGAGGGTGTAGTGACCCGAACTTTTTCATGTTTATATATATATTAAAGGAAATTGTTATTTACATGATTAAGTATTTCCAACATGTTAAGCAATCAAACTTATTAAGACTTGATTAATTGAAATAGGTTTCATATAGACAATTGACCACCCAAGTTGACCGATGATTCACGAACGTTAAAACTTGTAAAAACTATATGATGACATATATATGGATATATATATAGTTAACATGATATTATGATAAGTAAACATATCATTAAGTATATTAACAATGAACTACATATGTAAAAGCAAGACTACTAACTTAATGATTTTGAAACGAGACATATATGTAACGATTATCGTTGTAACGACATTTAATGTATATATATATATATCATATTAAGAGATATTCATACATCATATTATCATAATAATATAATAATTTAAAATCTCATTTGATATTATAAACATTGGGTTAACAACATTTAACAAGATCGTTAACCTAAAGGTTTCAAAACAACACTTACATGTAACGACTAACGATGACTTAACGACTCAGTTAAAATGTATATACATGTAGTGTTTTAATATGTATTCATACACTTTTGAAAGACTTCAAGACACTTATCAAAATACTCATACTTAACAAAAATGCTTACAATTACATCCTCGTTCAGTTTCATCAACAATTCTACTCGTATGCACCCGTATTCGTACTCGTACAATACACAGCTTTTAGATGTATGTACTATTGGTATATACACTCCAATGATCAGCTCTTAGCAGCCCATGTGAGTCACCTAACACATGTGGGAACCATCATTTGGCAACTAGCATGAAATATCTCATAAAATTACAAAAATATGAGTAATCATTCATGACTTATTTACATGAAAACAAAATTACATATCCTTTATATCTAATCCATACACCAACGACAAAAACACCTACAAACACTTTCATTCTTCAATTTTCTTCATCTAATTGATCTCTCTCAAGTTCTATCTTCAAGTTCTAAGTGTTCTTCATAAATTCTACAAGTTCTAGTTTCATAAAATCAAGAATACTTCCAAGTTTGCTAGCTTACTTCCAATCTTGTAGAGTGATCATCCAACCTCAAGAAATCTTTCTTATTTACAGTAAGATATCTTTCTAATATAAGGTAATACTCATATTCAAACTTTGATTCAATTTCTATAACTATAACAATCTTATTTCGAGTGGAAATCTTACTTGAACTTGTTTTCGTGTCATGATTCTACTTCAAGAACTTTCAAGCCATCCAAGATCCTTTGAAGCTAGATCCATTTGTCTCTTTTCCAGTAGGTTTATCCACAAAACTTGAGGTAGTAATGATGCTCTTTTCCAGTAGGTTTATCCACAAAACTTGAGGTAGTAATGATGTTTATAACATCATTCGATTCATACATATAAAGCTATCTTATTCGAAGGTTTAAACTTGAAATCACTAGAACATAGTTTAGTTAATTCTAAACTTGTTCGCAAACAAAAGTTAATCCTTCTAACTTGACTTTTAAAATCAACTAAATACATGTTCTATATCTATATGATATGCTAACTTAATGATTTAAAACCTGGAAACACGAAAAACACCGTAAAATTGGACATACGCCGTCGTAGTAACACAGCGGGCTGTTTTGGGTTTGATAATTAAAAACTATGATAAAATTTGATTTAAAAATTGTTCTTCTGGGAAAATTATTTTTCTTATGAACATGAAACTATATCCAAAAATCATGGTTAAACTCAAAGTGGAAGTATGTTTTTCAAAATGGTCATCAAGACGTCGTTCTTTCGACTGAAATGACTACCTCTTACAAAAACGACTTGTAACTTATATTTCCAACTATAAACCTATACTTTTTTCTGTATAGATTCATAAAATAGAGTTCAATATGAAACCATAGCAATTTGATTCACTCAAAACGGATTTAAAATGAAGAAGTTATGGGTAAAACAAGATTGGGTATTTTTTTTATTTTTGTAGCTACGGGAAATATTAACAATTCTATACAAATCATATCCTAGCTAACTTATGTTGTATTATACATGTATTCTAATATATTATGTAATCTTGGGATACCATAGACACGTATGCAAATGTTTTGACATATCATATCGACCCATGTATATATATTATTTGGAACAACCATAGACACTCTATATGCAGTAATGTTGGAGTTAGCTATACAGGGTTGAGGTTGATTCCAAAAATATATATACTTTGAGTTGTGATCTAGCCTGAGACGTGTATACACTGGGTCGTGGATTGATTCAAGATAATATATATCGATTTATTTCTGTACATCTAACTGTGGACAACTAGTTGTAGGTTACTAACGAGGACAGCTGACTTAATAAACTTAAAACATCAAAATGTATTAAAAGTGTTGTAAATATATTTTGAACATACTTTGATATATATGTACATATTTGTTATAGGTTCGTGAATCGACCAGTGGCCAAGTCTTACTTCCCGACGAAGTAAAAATCTGTGAAAGTGAGTTATAGTCCCACTTTTAAAATCTAATATTTTGGGATGAGAATACATGCAGTTTTATAAATGTTTTACGAAATAGACACAAGTAATTGAAACTACATTATATGGGTGAATGATCGAAGCCGAATATGCCCCTTTTGCTTGGTAACCTAAGAATTAGTAAACCGATCTACTAATTGACGCGAATCCTAAAGATAGATCTATTGGGCCTAACGAACCCCATCCAAAGTACCGGATGCTTTAGTAATTCGAATTCTTTTTATCATGTCCGAAGGATTTCCCAGAATGATAGGGGATATTCTTATATGCATCTTGTTAATGTCGGTTACCAGGTGTTCACCATATGAATGATTTTTATCTCTATGTATGGGATGTATATTGAAATATGAAATCTTGTGGTCTATTATTATGATTTAATAATATATAGGTTAAACCTATAACTCACCAACATTTTTGTTGACGTTTTAAGCATGTTTATTCTCAGGTGATTATTAAGAGCTTCCGTTGTCGCATACTTAAATAAGGACGAGATTTGGTGTCCATGCTTGTATGATATTGTGTAAAAACTGCATTCAAGAAACTTATTTCGTTGTAACATATTTGTATTGTAAACCATTATGTAATGGTCGTATGTAAACAGGATATTTTAGATTATCATTATTTGATAATCTACGTAAAGCTTTTTAAACCTTTATTGATGAAATAAAGGTTATGGTTTGTTTTAAAATGAATGAAGTCTTTGAAAAACGTCTCATATAGAGGTCAAAACCTCGCAACGAAATCAATTAATATGGAACGTTTTTAATCAATAAGAACGGGACATTTCAGTTAGTATCCGAGCGTTGGTCTTAGAGAACCAGAATTTTGCATTAGTGTGTCTTATCGAGTTTGTTAGGATGCATTAGTGAGTCTGAACTTCGACCGTGTTTACTTGAAAAATGATTGCTTAACAAATTTTGTTGGAAACAATATATTTTTAACATGTGAATATTATGTGATATATTAATCTCTTAACGTGTTTGATATTATGTGATAGATGTCTACCTCTAGAACAAGTCTCATTGACTCACCTAATAATAATGAAGAGTCAAATGTAAATTGGAATGATTCATGGACTGATTCACAAGTTCCCGAAGAGGAACCGGAAGAAGAGTCGGAACCGGAAGAAGAATCGGAACCGGAAGAAGAATCGGAACCGGAAGAAGAAATAGAACCAGTGGGGGAAATAATAAAACGGTTAAGTAGAAGAAAATCCTCAACCAACCGACCAAAGTTAATTATGGTCAATGGTGTTTTCGCCAAGGAAGCAAAGTATTGGGAGGATTACCAATTCTCCGATGAATCGGATCCCGACAAGGATTCCGATGATGTTATAGAAATTACCCCAACACAATTTAAAAAGGCAAAAGAGAACAATAAGGGAAAGGGCATAAAAATAGAGAAATTTGATTCCAAACCCGATGAACTTTATATGTATCGTCAACACCCGTATTTCTTAAGTTGTGACAATAACCCGGGAACCTCTAAACCACCAGGTTTTTCTAAACCAATGTGGAAAACGACAGCTCGTATTAGGGGAACATCATATATCCCTAGAAACTTGGCAAAACGAACCAAAACCGAATAAGAAGAAACGAGCGAGTCGGAATAAGATAGTTGTATTCGTGTGGTGTAATATATGTAATATAGTGTGCTTATGCTTTATGATATATGTAAAAATTGCTTGTATTAATAAGTATTTTTTTTTTATTTATGAATCTAACTCTTATCTATTTTACAGTATAAAAACACAAAATGGATAGACAACCCAATATTTTAAGAGACTTACCCGGAGACATGATTGATGAAATCTTGTCTAGAGTCGGTCAGAATTCCTCGGCACAACTATTTAAGGCGAGATCAGTTTGTAAGACATTCGAAGAACGTTCCAAGAATACCTTGGTTTATAAAAGGCTTTTGTTCGAAAGATGGGGGATATCACATTGGGAAATCCATAAGTTACGATGTGTTTACTTTGACGCATATATTGCGGGGAACCCAAATGCTATTTTACGCAATGGGTTAAGAAATTATTTTGACTCAATATATCCGAATATAGGACTTCGTGATTTAGAAAAAGCGGCTAACATGCAACATAAAGAAGCATGTTATGCTTACGGGTTAGTAATGTTCGCTTCTCACCAAAGTGAGAACAAGAACATCGGGCTACAACTATTAAACAAAACGTTCCCACAAGTGACGGAGTCGGTAATTGGGGTAAGAAATGAGGTTTTTAGGTTATTACGAGACTGTTGGTCATTACGTAACCTTCATCCTTTTGACAACGTTACAACACATTGTCTTACTATCGGTCACAACGGTTATGTTCCACAAAACCAAGGATGGAAAGTGGTATTAGTAAAACCAGAATGCATGACTTGTTTCTGGACGTATGAATTACGTGTCTTTATTGCCTTTGCTGAACGCCTTATTTATTAACTAGAATTATCTTCGCAACTACTTTGTATCAAAGTTTTATGTGCTATATTTCATGCTATATGTAAAATAGCGGTATTGTAAGTTTGCAAGTTATTGTATAAAGGTTTGAATATGATATATTTTTTTTGTGATTAGTTTTTCATATAGAATTGTAGTAGTTGAAATGGTATGTTAGCTACTAAGTATGAACTTAACGGGTAGGTACTACCCGAATTAAAGAGTATAAAACGCTAATATGAAGAAAGAGCTTTTATAAATAAGTTCATATTATGCTACGAAATACTATTGACTACTCTTGATATTCTATATGATTAACTCGTTTCTTTTGGCTATTTTTGAAGGAAATGGCACCAACTACTCGACATACCGTGAGTATGAATGAAGAGGAGTTTTGTACCTTTCTTGCTGCAAACATAGCCGCAGTACAGGCTGCGCTACATACCAACAATAACGCTGAATCTAACAATGTAGCTAACGGCGCAAGAAATCGTGTAGGATGCACCTACAAAGAATTCACTGCCTGCAAACCTTTGGAATTTGATGGAACCGAAGGACCAATTGGATTGAAACGGTGGACCGAGAAAGTCGAATCGGTGTTTGCCATAAGTAAGTGTACTGAAGAGGACAAAGTTAAGTACGCTACGCATACCTTCACAGGTACTGCGTTAACGTGGTGGAACACCTATCTTGAACAGGTAGGACAAAATGCTGCTTACGCACTACCATGGTCGGCATTCAAGCAATTGATGAACGAGCAGTACCGTCCTAGAAACGAAGTCAATAAACTCAAGGCAGAACTTAGAGAGTTACGAACACAAAGGTTCGACGTTACTACATATGAATGACGATTCACAGAGTTGTGCCTATTGTGCCCGGGAGCATTCGAAGATGAAGAAGAGAAGACCGACGCATTTGTAAAAGGGTTACCAGTAAGGATTCATGAAGATGTAAGTTCACACGAGCCCGCTTCTATACAGAAGGCAAGTCGAATGGCTCATAAACTCATAAATCAGATTGAGGGAAGAATTAAAGAGCAGGCGGCCGAAGAAACCAACACGAAACAACTCAAGAGGAAGTGGGAGGAAAATGGTGACAAGAGTCACCAGTACAACAACAATAACAATTACAACCACAATTGCAACAACTATCCCAACAACCGCAACAACAATCGCAACAATAACCGCAATCCTAACAATAACTACAGCAAACATCCCAACAACAACAACAACAACTACAACAACCGTTTCAACAACAATAACAATCCCAACAACAACCTCAATAACAACAACGACAACAAAAACCAAAAACAGCCATGTCATAGGTGTGAAGAAAATCACCAGGGGTTTTGCACGACATTTTGCAACAGGTGTAAAAGAAATGGTCATAGCGCGACAAAGTGTGAGGTCTACGGACCAAAGTTTAACAGAACTAAGGTAGCAAATAATGCCGGAACAAGTAATGCCGAAACGAATAGTGTCGGAGCAAGTAATACCAACGCTGTTTGTTATAAATGTGGAAAACCGGGCCACATTATTAGAAATTGCCCGAATCAGGGGAATACTAATGGGCAGGGCCGTGGAAGAGTTTTCAATATTAATGCGGCAGAAGCACAGGAAGACCCGGAGCTTGTTACGGGTACGTTTCTTATTGACGATAAATCTGCTTATGTTTTATTTGATTCGGGTGCGGATAGAAGCTATATGAGTAGAGAATTTTGTGCTAAATTAAGTTGTCCATTGACGCCTTTGGATAGTAAATTTTTACTCGAATTAGTAAATGGTAAATTAATTTCAGCAGATAATATATGTCGGAATCAGCAGATAATAAGGTTTAGAATTCGAGATAGTATATAATCATGACGAGGTACTTTGGAAGTGAGAGAGAAAATGATGTTTCAGATAGATTCGCCGGTAAGTGCTTCGAGTTCTTCACCAAGAGGTGAATTCGGTTGGTGGAAGGGATCGCCTTCTTTGCGTCTCCATTGGTTAAGTCGACTACGAACCCATCAGATGAATTGGTTGATTCATTCTGGTGACACTGCTTTTGGAGCTTAGGTGTACATCCATGTCGGAATAGCCGTCGGAATAACTATTGGAATAGTTATCGGAATTCGAGGGACTCGAACTGGTTGAGGGATTCATCTCGTACGATCAGATAAAGGATTTTCGATAAGAAATAGATTATAGGATGTAGATTAGTACCCTGCAATACATAATTTACATATGCATATATAATACTAAAATCCTACAAGTTACGGAGGAATCTACGGAAGCTGTCAGGCAAAGGTAACAATAACAGATACGCTAAGATATGAATTAGCAGATATGCTAAGATATGAATTTTGTCTATACACTAATCATGCAATCAATGCAATAAGATGTGTCTAGACTAAGGATGATAAGCAGGTAATTTCCTAACGATGATAAACTGATGATTTCCGACAAAGGTGATAAGCAAAATTTTTGACATGCAGACACGGTCGAAGTCCAGACTCACTAATGCATCCTAACGACTATCAGTTAGACACACTAATGCAAGACTTGGTTCGCTAAGACCACCGCTCTGATACCAACTGAAACGCCCCGTCCTAATCCATCTGGACGAAGTCCATATCGATTATAAACGATTCATAACAGTTGATTACATCGCGAGGTACTTGACCTCTATATGATACATTTTACAAACATTGCATTCATTTTTGAAAAGACAATCTTTCATTACATCACAAGTTGACGGCATGCATACCATTTCATAATATATATAACTATAATTGACTTAATAATAATCTTGATGAACTCGACGACTCGAATGCAACGTCTTTTGAAATATGCCATGAATGACTCCAAGTAATGTTTCTAAAATGAGCAAATGCACAGCGGAAGATTTCTTTCGTACCTGAGAATAAACATGCTTTCAAGTGTCAACCAAAAGGTTGGTGAGTTCATTAGTTTAACATAAATAATCATTTCATAATTTTAATAGACCACAAGATTTCATATTTTCATTTCTCATAAACATACGTCCCATGCATAGAGACAAGAATATCATTCATATGGATTGAACACCTGGTAACCGACATTCACAATATGTATATAAGAATATCCCCATCATTCCGGGATCCTCCTTCGGACATGATATAAATTTCGAAGTACTAAAGCATCCGGTACTTTGGATGGGGCTTGTTGGGCCCGATAGATCTATCTTTAGAGTTCACGTCAATTAGGGTGTCTGTTCCCTAATTCTTAGATTACCAGATTTAATAAAAAGGGGCATATTCGATTTAATAATCCAGCCATAGAATGTAGTTTTAAGTACTTATGTCTATTTCGTAAAACAGTTATAAAAGCAGCGCATGTATTCTCAGTCCCAAAATATATATTGCGAAAGCATTTAAAAAGGGAGCAAATGAAACACACGCATATAAATATTGTAAATCAGTTAATAAAACATTTGCATGTATTCGCAGTTCAAAATATATTTCAAAAGCATTTAATAAAGCAGTTGTAAAAACAGCACATGTATTCTCAGTCCCAAAAATGTAAAGAGTAAAAGGGATCAAATGAAACTCACAGTAATGTATTTTGTAGTAAAAATACATATAACGATATTGATCAACAGAACAATGCAGAGTTGGCCTCGGATTCACGAACCTATATCATTTGTATATTTATTAATTCATATAGTCGAAATCGAATAAATATATATTATTATTAGTGGTGTAATTTATATTACTAATATATAGGTATTATTAGTTATATAATTTCATTATATATATAATTGTTAACATAGTTAAGTTATGTGTATTAAATACATTTATATAATTTTTACTTATAACCTTATTAATGTCATTAAAACCTTTATTCTTATAATCAATATTATTCTAATGAATGTCCTAGATATTACTTGTTAGTAGATATAATGTTAGTTTTAATGATGATAAATTAATAATTTTTGTAAAAAAAAAATGATAATAATAATAATAACATATTAGCAGTGATTAAAATAATAATAATATTATTAATAATAATATTTATTACCATCTTAAGAACTTAACGGTGTTATGTCTATACTTACATATATATATATAGCTATTTTGTTTATAATATGAACGATCATAGTTATATCCTAATCAATATAAATCTTATATTTATTTAAATACTTATCTTATTCAAGAACCTACGAGTTTTCATAGTTTCCAAATTCAATTCGTAAACGTATAATGCATATTAATAATCATAATCATAATTGTATGATAATAATAATAATTATAACAATCTCAATACTAATGATAATATTAACAATAATACTACTTAATATCAATGCTATTAATAATAATAACATTACTAATAACAATAATAATAATCACATCATAAATTTTTATCATAATAATAATAATTTATAATAACAATAACAATAATAATAATAATAATAATAATAATAATAATAATAATAATAATAATAATAATAATATTAAACATGATAATAATAATAATTAAAATAAAACTAAAATAGAAATAAAGCTACCTTCAAGGGAAACATCCTAAAAAAATATAATGCCTCCTCAGGGACTCGAACTCAGGACCTTTAGCTAACCCGACAAACACCTTAACCACTCCTCTGTTCTTGTTTTTCCTGAACTAATTCAGTTCCATTTATTTTTAAACCCTTATACGTACTGCTTCTTCTTCCCTAATTCCATTGATTCCAAGATCATTCCTAACCTTCCTAACCTTTACAAAATCGGTTTTGAGACTTAATATTTAACTCAGAGACACTTGTTTATGATTGATTGAAAAAGAAAAAAAAAATTATATATATAAAAAAACTGTTTCTGCTGCGACGCAGCTACAACAAAAAAAAAAACTTTGAATCTCGATTTGTAGCACGTAATGGTTTATGAGTATAATATGAAATAATTTGCTAATTATATATAGAAACTAATGGAGCCGTCAATTAACCTTGACACCCAAGCACAAACTCGAATTTGATTCATGAACACTTGTTTGACTTTTGAAATTTAAACCTTTGACTCGAAAATTGAAATTCAATTTAAAGAATTTGAGATTCAAACTTTGCAGAAAGTTTTACTAGCATAATCCTAACAAGGTTGCAATATTACTTTTTGAAATTTGGTTCAAAATCGATAAATAGTTAAAAAGTTTCAAGAACATAGAGTTTAAGACTATGGTTTTTTTTTTTTCAATTTTTTTCTTTTTCGATTTTATTCAATCAGAAAACAAATGAAGTAATTATACATGATAATGGAAATTGAAGAATTGACTGATTTGAGCAAAAGTTTGTTTATAACCGAAGGGTTGTCCACAGGTTTGGTTATAAGGACAGAAAAAAAGTAATAAGAAAATAAGAACAAAAATTGCTATTAATCTATTCCAGATTTGTACTAGTGATATCGATATGTAACTGATCGAAGACAAAAACAAAAATATAATAAAGTTGGATTGAGACATCAAACAACTTGATTCTGTAATGTACCCATGATCTTTTATATTAATAATTAATAATTTTAATTAATTTAACATTTTTAATAATATTAATAATAAATACTAATAATACTAGTACTAGAAATAATAAATGATAAAAATAATTAATAATATCAATGTACCTAATAATACTAGAAGCAACAATAAGATTAATAATAATATCATCAAGTTAATACAAATACTAATAAGAATACTGATAAAAGAAATAAAATTTATGATAACAAAAATTATAAATGAAAATGATAATTTTTAGTAAATATAATATATAAAAAGATAATAATAATAACTACCTTATAAATCTTAATACTATATATACTAATACTGATAACAATATTATTAATAATTAAATGTATCCAATTTCTTATATATATATTAATAATACATATATTAATATTAATAATAATAATAATAATAATAATAAATTTAATAATAATAATATTTGTAGAGATAGCAATTTAATGCATAATCTTTCATATCTATATAATATCTCTAGTAATATAACTAATACTGTTATTGACTATTAATGTTAACATTAGTATTAATAATAATAATAATAATAATAATAATAATAATAATAATAATAATAATAATAATAAAAATAGTAATAGTATTACTATAACATCTATATTTTAACTTGTTATTAATATATTGTTACTTATGTAATATTTAATAATCATATAACATTATATAATATTTTTTATTGATTATTTATTATTTATAAGTTATCTATATATTACAATATACATACATATATATACATATGTAAATTCATTTTTAAAATACACTTAATCATTTTGTATCCTATTTCAAATTTTATTTCTAAGGTTTAAATTATATTATATAATTTAAATTATTATATATACTTACATTTATATATACATATTTATTTGCAACAATTATTCGTGAATCGTCGGGAATGGTAAAAGGGTAGTTGACTACATGAATATAATTTCAGAAATTTTGAGATTCAACATTACAGACTCTGCTTATCATGTCGGAAACATATAAAGATTAAGGTTTAAATTTGATCGGAAATTTCCGGGTCATCACAGTGTATCGACTACCGAGAGTTGAACAAACTTACCATCAAGAACCGCTACCCACTACCGAGAATCGACAACTTATTTGATCAACTACAAGGCTCGTCTGTTTATTCAAAGATTGACTTACGTTCCGGGTATCATCAAATGCGGGTGAAAGAAGATGATATTCCAAAGACTGCTTTCAGAACACATTACGGTCATTACGAGTTTATGGTCATGCCATTTGGTTTAACTAATGCACCAGCTGTGTTCATGGACCTTATGAACCGAGTGTGTGGACCATACCTTGACAAGTTTGTCATTGTTTTCATTGATGACATACTTATTTACTCAAAGAATGACCAAGAACACGGTGAACATTTGAGAAAGGTGTTAGAAGTATTGAGGAAAGAAGAATTGTACGCTAAGTTTTCAAAGTGTGCATTTTGGTTGGAAGAAGTTCAATTCCTCGGTCACATAGTGAACAAAGAAGGTATTAAGGTGGATCCGGCAAAGATAGAAACTGTTGAAAAGTGGGAAACCCCGAAAACTCCGAAACACATACGCCAGTTTTTAGGACTAGCTGGTTACTACAGAAGGTTCATCCAAGACTTTTCCAGAATAGCAAAACCCTTGACTGCATTAACGCATAAAGGGAAGAAATTTGAATGGAAGGATGAACAAGAGAAAGCGTTTCAGTTATTGAAGAAAAAGTTAACTACGGCACCTATATTGTCATTACCTGAAGGGAATGATGATTTTGTGATATATTGTGACGCCTCAAAGCAAGGTCTCAGTTGTGTATTAATGCAATGAACGAAAGTAATTGCTTATACGTCTAGACAATTGAAGATTCACGAACAAAATTATACGACGCATGATTTGGAATTAGGCGCGGTTGTTTTTGCATTAAAGACTTGGAGGCACTACTTATATGGGGTCAAAAGTATTATATATACCGACCACAAAAGTCTTTAACACATATTTAATCAAAAACAACTGAATATGAGGCAGCGTAGGTGGATTGAATTGTTGAATGATTACGACTTTGAGATTCGTTACCACCCGGGGAAGGCAAATGTGGTAGCCGACGCCTTAAACAGGAAGGACAGAGAACCCATTCGAGTAAAATCTATAAATATAATGATTCACAATAACCTTACTACTCAAATAAAGGAGGCGCAACAAGGAGTTTTAAAAGAGGGAAATTTAAAGGATGAAATACACAAAGGATCAGAGAAGCATCTTAATATTCAGGAAGACGGAACCCGGTATAGGGCTGAAAGGATTTGGGTACCAAAATTTGGAGATATGAGAGAAATGGTACTTAGAGAAGCTCATAAAACCAGATACTCAATACATCCTGGAACGGAGTAGATGTACAAGGATCTCAAGAAACATTTTTGGTGGCCGGGTATGAAAGCCGATGTTGCTAAATACGTAGGAGAATGTTTGACGTGTTCTAAGGTCAAAGCTGAGCATCAGAAACCATCAGGTCTACTTCAACAACCCGAAATCCCGGAATGGAAATGGGAAAACATTACCATGGATTTCATCACTAAATTGCCAAGGACTGCAAGTGGTTTTGATACTATTTGGGTAATAGTTGATCGTCTCACCAAATCAGCACACTTCCTGCCAACAAGAGAAGATGACAAGATGGAGAAGTTAGAATGACTGTATTTGAAGGAAGTCATCTCCAGACATGGAATACCAATCTCTATTATCTCTGATAGGGATGGCAGATTTATTTCAAGATTCTGGCAGACATTACAGCAAGAATTAGGAACTCGTCTAGACATGAGTACTGCCTATCATCCACAAACTGATGGGCAGAGTGAAAGGACGATACAAATGCTTGAGGACATGCTACGAGCATGTGTTATTGATTTCGGAAACTGTTGGGATCGACATCTACCGTTAGCAGAATTTTCCTACAACAACAGCTACCATTCAAGCATTGAGATGGCGCCGTTTGAAGCACTTTATGGTAGAAAGTGCAGGTCTCCGATTTGTTGGAGTGAAGTGGGGGATAGACAGATTACGGGTCCAGAGATAATACAAGAAACTACCGAGAAGATCATCCAAATTCAACAACGGTTGAAAACCGCCCAAAGTCGACAAAAGAGCTACGCTGACATTAAAATAAAAGATATAGAATTTGAAATTGGAGAGATGGTCATGCTTAAAGGTGCACCTTGGAAAGGCGTTGTTCGATTTGGTAAACGAGGGAAATTAAATCCAAGGTATATTGGACCATTCAAGATTATTGATCGTGTCGGACCAGTAGCTTACCGACTTGAGTTACCTCAACAACTCGCAGCTGTACATAACACTTTCCACATCTTGAATTTGAAGAAATGTTTTGCTAAAGAAGATCTCACTATTCCGTTAGATGAAATCCAAATCAACGAAAAACTTCAATTCATCGAAGAACCCGTCGAAATAATGGATCGTGAGGTTAAAAGACTTAAGCAAAACAAGATACCAATTGTTAAGGTTTGATGGAATGCTCGTAGAGGACCCGAGTTCACCTGGGAACGAGAATATCAGATGAAGAAGAAATACCCGCATTTATTTCTAGAAGATACGTCAACACCTCCAACTGCTTAAAATTTCGGGACGAAATTTATTTAACGGGTAGGTACTGTAGTGACCCGAACTTTTCCATGTTTATATATATATATATTAAAGAAAATTGTTATTTAAATGATTAAGTGTTTCTAACATGTTAAGCAATCAAACTTGTTAAGGCTTGATTAATTGAAATAGGTTTCATATAGACAATTGACCACCCAAGTTGACTGATGATTCACGAACGTTAAAACTTGTAAAAACTATATGATGACATATATATGGATATATATATAGTTAACATGATATTATGATAAGTAAACATATCATTAAGTATATTAACAATGAACTACATATGTAAAAGCAAGACTACTAACTTAATGATTTTGAAACAGACATATATGTAATGATTATCGTTGTAACGACATTTAATGTATATATATATATCATATTAAGAGATATTCATACATCATATTATCATAATAATATAATAATTTAAAATCTCATTTGATATTATAAACATTGGGTTAACAACATTTAACAAGATCGTTAACCTAAAGGTTTCAAAACAACACTTACATGTAACGACTAACGATGACTTAACGACACAGTTAAAATGTATATACATTTAGTGTTTTAATATGTATTCATACACTTTTGAAAGACTTCAAGACACTTATCAAAATACTCCTACTTAACAAAAATGCTTACAATTACATCCTCGTTCAGTTTCATCAACAATTCTACTCGTATGCACCCGTATTCGTACTCGTACAATACACAGCTTTTAGATGTATGTACTATTGGTATATACACTCCAATGATCAGATCTTAGCAGCCCATGTGAGTCACCTAACACATGTGGGAACCATCATTTGGCAACTAGCATGAAATATCTCATAAAATTACAAAAATATGAGTAATCATTCATGACTTATTTACATGAAAACAAAATTACATATCCTTTATATCTAATCAATACACCAACGACCAAAAACACCTACAAACACTTTCATTCTTCAATTTTCTTCATCTAATTGATCTCTCTCAAGTTCTATCTTCAAGTTCTAAGTGTTCTTCATAAATTCTACAATTTCTAGTTTCATAAAATCAAGAATACTTCCAAGTTTGCTAGCTTACTTCCAATCTTGTAGAGTGATCATCCAACCTCAAGAAATCTTTCTTATTTACAGTAAGATATCTTTCTAATATAAGTTAATACTCATATTCAAACTTTGATTCAATTTCTATAACTATAACAATCTTATTTCGAGTGGAAATCTTACTTGAACTTGTTTTCGTGTCATGATTCTACTTCAAGAACTTTCAAGCCATTCAAGATCCTTTGAAGCTAGATCCATTTGTCTCTTTTACAGTAGGTTTATACACAAAGCTTGAGGTAGTAATTATGTTCATAACATCATTCGATTCATACATATAAAGCTATCTTATTCGAAGGTTTAAACTTGAAATCACTAGAACATAGTTTAGTTAATTCTAAACTTGTTCGCAAATAAAAGTTAATCCTTCTAACTTGACTTTTAAAATCAACTAAACACATATTCTATATCTATATGATATGCTAACTTAATGATTTAAAACCTGAAAACACGAAAAACACCGTAAAACTGGACATATGCCGTCATACTAACACCGCGGGCTGTTTTGGGTTTGATAATTAAAAACTATGATAAAATTTGATTTAAAAGTTGTTCTTCTGGGAAAATTATTTTTCTTATGAACATGAAACTATATCCAAAAATCATGGTTAAACTCAAAGTGGAAGTATGTTTTTCAAAATGGTCATCAAGACGTCGTTCTTTCGACTGAAATGACTACCTCTTACAAAAACGACTTGTAACTTATATTTCCAACTATAAACCTATACTTTTTTCTGTTTAGATTCATAAAATAGAGTTCAATATGAAACCATAGCAATTTGATTCACTCAAAACGGATTTAAAATGAAGAAGTTATGGGTAAAACAAGATTGGATATTTTTTTTATTTTTGTAGCTACGGGAAATATTAACAATTCTATACAAATCATATCCTAGCTAACTTATGTTGTATTATACATGTATTCTAATATATTATGTAATCTTGGGATACCATAGACACGTATGCAAATGTTTTGACATATCATATCGACCCATGTATATATATTATTTGGAACAACCATAGACACTCTATATGCAGTAATGTTGGAGTTAGCTATACAGGGTTAAGGTTGATTCCAAAAATATATATACTTTGAGTTGTGATCTAGCCTGAGACGTGTATACACTGGGTCGTGGATTGATTCAAGATAATATATATCGATTTATTTCTGTACATCTAACTGTGGATAACTAGTTGTAGGTTACTAACGAGGACAGCTGACTTAATAAACTTAAAACATCAAAATGTATTAAAAGTGTTGTAAATATATTTTGAACATACTTTGATATATATGTACATATTTGTTATAGGTTCGTGAATCGACAAGTGGCCAAGTCTTACTTCCCGACGAAGTAAAAATCTGTGAAAGTGAGTTATAGTCCTACTTTTAAAATCTAATATTTTGGGATGAGAATACATGCAGTTTTATAAATGTTTTACGAAATAGACACAAGTAATTGAAACTACATTATATGGGTGAATGATCGAAGCCGAATATGCCCCTTTTGCTTGGTAACCTAAGAATTAGTAAACCGATCTACTAATTGACGCGAATCCTAAAGATAGATCTATTGGGCCTAACGAACCCCATCCAAAGTACCGGATGCTTTAGTACTTCGAATTCGTTTTTATCATGTCCGAAGGATTTTCCGGAATGATAGGGGATATTCTTATATGCATCTTGTTAATGTCGGTTACCAGGTGTTCACCATATGAATGATTTTTATTTCTATGTATGGGATGTATATTGAAATATGAAATCTTGTGGTCTATTATTATGATTTGATAATATATAGGTTAAACCTATAACTCACCAACATTTTTGTTGACGTTTTAAGCATGTTTATTCTCAGGTAATTATTAAGAGCTTCCGCTGTCGCATACTTAAATAAGGACGAGATTTGGTGTCCATGCTTGTATGATATTGTGTAAAAACTGCATTCAAGAAACTTATTTCGTTGTAACATATTTGTATTGTAAACCATTATGTAATGGTCGTATGTAAACGGGATATTTTAGATTATCATTATTTGATAATCTACGTAAAGCTTTTTAAACCTTTATTGATGAAATAAAGGTTATGGTTTGTTTTAAAATGAATGCAGTCTTTGAAAAACGTCTCATATAGAGGTCAAAACCTCGCAACGAAATCAATTAATATGGAACGTTTTTAATCAATAAGAACGGGACATTTCAGAGGGGGGTTTAAATATTGGGTCACTAAAAAGTAAAAACCTTGCGCTCTTGAGAAAGTGGTGGTGGAGGTT
Source organism: Rutidosis leptorrhynchoides (assembly GCF_046630445.1). Lineage (NCBI taxonomy): Eukaryota > Viridiplantae > Streptophyta > Magnoliopsida > Asterales > Asteraceae > Rutidosis > Rutidosis leptorrhynchoides. The sequence continues at coordinate 51,397,350 of NC_092338.1, forward strand.
CAAAACCGAAACCAATGCACTTTGGGTTAAAGTTATTCGTAGTATACATGGTTCTTGTGGCGGCCTAGGGGTGGGTGTTGATTCTATTCAATCCTCCCCCTTAGGTACGTGGCGGAACATTATTCTTGCAGGTAACTTTTTGGAAGAGATAAACATTCCGTTCAAGCAATCCTTTGTGAAAGTAATTGGCGATGGTTCGTCTACATCGTTTTGGCACAACGTGTGGGTTGGTAGCAGACCTCTTCGAGACTTATTTCCAAGGTTATTCAGGTTGGAGGTTGAGAAAAGTGCTTCGGTCAGAAGCAGAACCACCATAGCAGGTAACTCGATTCATTTTTCAGCGAATTGGAGCAGGTTGCCGACGGGTAGAGCCTTAGGGTGTGACAACCCGGAAATTTCTAACCAAATTTAAACTTTAATCTTTATATGTTTCCGACACGATAAGCAATATTTGTTAAGTTAAATTTCAAGAATTTTAAACTATGTTCATACATTCATTCAACCTCGACCAAGTTCCAACGATTCACGAACCATTAAACGAAGATGATTATATATGTATATGTGTATATATATTATAACTTGATCAACGTAAACAAAATATTAGATTAAATACTTTATATGATTGTATCTGTTTCAAAATGTTTATCAATGGAATTAGAAGATAAGATCAAATGATTGAATTATCAGATATATTGAATTATGATTACAAGTCTCTGTTGAAAGGCCACGTTGATTTGAGAAATCTTTCCATTTTAACAATATTCGGAAAATGGTAAAGTGATTTATAAATAAGAACAAATTGTCAATCATTGAGAACTAGACAAAGGATAGTGGAAGATTGAATCTCATAAAGACTCGATTGATCTATTTAGTTTCAAAAGTACAAAAACGTTTTCAGTTTAAAAAGAACTTTATTATTAAAACGTATAGAACTTTTATAAATATCTAGAACCACTTTTGACAACTCATTACTTAACTAGTATGATAAAGATAACGATATTTATATTTTATTTTATTAAATATATATAATGATTTAAATTAATATTATATATATTTATACGCGTATTATACGTACATAGTTTTATACTTTTACTATACTTAAACTTTACCTTTACTTTATTTTTACTTTACTTTAACTTTAATAATTCACTTTAATATTTCATACTTTAATAATTCACTTTAATAATTCATACTTTAATAATTCACTTTAATAATTCATACTTTAATAATTCACTTTAATAATTCATACTTTAATAATTCACTTTAATAATTCAAAAATCTATTATAAATAGAATTCAATAGGTTTCATTATTTCATAGAAACTTGAAAATATTTTTCTCTAAACTCTCTCAATCGATTTACATATATATATTTACTCCGTATTATTTCAAGATATTATTAGTATACATAAAATATTACGACGGAGTGCTGTCCGAGTGATTTCAAAATTGTTTTTCGAGTGGGATAGGATTAAGGAAATTATGGGTTATAGCTATGGAGGTGATTGAGTATGGTTCATGGGTATGCTCGTGAGGTCAATATATTGTTTATCATTTCCGTTGCGTCTACGTACCTTTCCTGCAATATTGAATCTCAATATTGATACGTGAGTACTCATAATTTAACTTTTACATACTAATAGTGTATCCCTGACTAGTGCTCGAGTATTTAGGATTATGCATGCTTATACTTTTGATATTGCCCTTAGACAGGTTAGGTTGAATCTTGAATTAGTTACACTTGCGGTTGAGATAAGGTATAAGATATGCATGTCCTTGGAAAGCTAGCGAAAAATTAAGAACTTTTCCTTTAGATATCGAATGGTTTCGATGAACGGATTAGAAGTTATAATCAATTGAATTTTTGATATTTTTATTAAAAATGATTATTATTATCGTCGTTTTTATCGTCGTTCTAGTTTTATCTTATTATTATCATTATTATTATCTTTATCAATAAAAGGGATTTATCATTAAAAATTGTTATTTTTTTTTTATTATTACTATCGTTATTATCGTTAAAGTTATAATTAGTATTATTATTATTATTATTATCCAATTATTATTATTATTATTATTATTATTATTATTATTATTATTATTATTATTATTATTATTATTATTATTATTATTATCATTATTAATATATATATCATTATTTAAAAATGGTTATTGTTATTGTTATTATTATTATTACTATATTATCATTAAGATAATTATTAGTATTATCGTTAATAATGTTATAGTAACTATCATTATTAATATTAGTGTACTTAAAACAAATATTTGTAACACCTAATTATTTTGATTACTATTATTATCATTATTATGAACACGATATAAAAGACGATTAAAAGCTATTAAACGAAACGATTAGGAAATAATGGGTAAGAGCATCATGATGAAATTAAAATATTATAAGATATTGATTTAGATAAAATTATCGTTCTTATTATTTTTATCATTACTATTATTATTAAAAGTATCGTTAGTATTAAAACTATCATTTTAACAAAAATTATCATTTTAATAGAAATGTCATTGTTACTATAAAATATCATTATTATTATTATTTTAAATAGATCTATTATTTTAAAGATAATATTAAAAATTATCGTAAATATTAAAGTTATCATAATTAGAATTATCGTTTTATCATAATGTCATCTTAGTAATTATAAATATTGATATTTTTATAATAATAATTATTATTACAAAATAATACAACTTTTACTTACTATCATTATAGATATTATTTTATCAAATAAATATGTGATACAAATATATTTTACTACGTGTAATAACTTACTTTAATAATACCTATCATATTATCTTTATGATATTAAATGAACCCTATAAATTTTATTACTTAATATATATAAAAGTATATTTTATTATATAAATTTAATATAAAATTTTATTTATTAATAAATAAATTATATTATTTACTCTAATAAATCTTTTAAAAATATTTAAAAATATAAAACGACGATATTTAAACTATATATTAATTATGTATAGATTTTTAGAAATTATTTTGAGTCAAATTTACTTTTGTTGACTTTTGCATATTAGTCTCGAGCATTAGGATTGTGGTACACTATGACTTGACCTAATTTGTTAGACAAATATTGACCAACACATAAATATATATAATTAATTTAGGTTCGTGAATCCGAGGCCAACCTTGCACTTGTTCAATGACGTTATATGTATTTTTACTACGAAATACAGTATGGTGAGTTTCATTTGCCTTTTTACCCATTATATTTTTGGGACTGAGAATACATGCGCTTTTATAAATGTTTGACGAAATAGACACAAGTAATTGAAACTACATTCTATGGTTGAATTATCGAAATCGAATATGCCCCTTTTTATTAAAGTCTGGTAATCTAAGAATTAGGGAACAGACACCCTAATTGACGCGAATCCTAAAGATAGATCTATTGGGCCTAACAAACCCCATCCAAAGTACCGGATGCTTTAGTACTTCGAAATTTATATCATGTCCGAAGGAGGATCCCGGAATGATAGGGGATATTCTTATATGTATCTAGTTAATGTCGGTTACTAGGTGTTCACCATATGAATGATTATTTTTTTCTCTATGCATGGGACGTATATTTATGAGAACTGGAAATGAAATTCTTGTGGTCTATTAAAATGATGGAAATAAATGATTATGATAAACTAATGAACTCACCAACCTTTTGGTTGACACTTTAAAGCATGTTTATTCTCAGGTGTTAAAGAAATCTTCCGCTGTGCATTTGCTCATTTTAAAGATATTACTTGGAGTCTTTCATAGCATATTTCGAAGAACGTTGCATTCGAGTCATTGAGTTCATCAAAGATTATTATCAAATCAATTTATAGTTGAATAGTGGATATTATGAAATGATATGCATGCCTGTCAATTTTTGATGTAAAGAAAGATTGTCTTTTAAAAACGAATGCAATGTTTGTAAAATGTATCATATAGAGGTCAAATACCTCGCAATGTAATCAACTATTGTGAATCGTTTATAATGTATATGAACGGGTCCTTTCATAGGGGACGTCGACAGGCTCATTTCCTTGGTTTCAAGCTGCATTACAGACCCAAATAGGAGTGATTATTGGTCGTGGATCCTGGCAAATGACAAAAAATTCATGGTCAAACAACTCTCGTGTTAATCGATGCTGCACTCCTACCTTCGGTTTCATCAGGTATAGATACTCTTCGGAACAATTTGGTGCCCAAGAAGCTTGAAGTTTTCGTATGGCGGCTCACAAAGAAAAGGTTGCCGGTTCGAGTTGAATTAGACAAACGAGGCATTGACTTACATAGTGTTAGATGTCCCATTTGTGATGATGGACTTGAATCAGTGGACCATACTTTTATCTTCTGTTTGCACGCCATGGAGGTTTGGTCACGAGTATTTAAATGGTGGGGTCTCGGGAATTTCACAAATCTAAGTATAAACGAAATCTTGAAAGGAAATGCATCGTGCACCATGTCTAGTTTCGGTAAGAAAGTCTGGCAAGCAATAGAATGGGTGTGCGTGTATTATTTGTGAAGAAATAGGAACAACAAAATTTTTCGTGGCAAATCGTGGGTCTCTTCAGTTACACTAAATGAAATTCAACTACAATCGTTCGATTGAATTTCGCGAAGAGCGAAAGGAAAGAGATTTGATTAGTTAACTTGGTTAAGTTGCCCGTCTGTGTATCTTACGTGTTAGTTGGTTTGTATTGGTTGCGATCATGGCAACCAGATTTTAGTTGTTTGTATTTTCGAGTTCTCGTGTACTGGTAATGTGTTTGTATCCTGTTTCAAGTTAATAAAATTTTTCCTTGCTGTTCAAAAAAAAAAAAAAAAAAAAAAAATGAAAGGCAAAATGAGACTAAATAAACAAATGTAAGCCTGTAAAGTGTCATAACCGCATGTTATCCACCTGTCAAAAATTGAGAATGTTGAAATTTATAAATACGTGCCGACATCGTTTAATTTCTCTCTTTTTATTAATAACAAACATTTAGAATAATCACTTTAAAATACACGGAATGATATACTTACAAAAAAAAAAAAAAAAAAAAAAAAAAAAATTCGCGTAGATGTTACGGAGTATTTATATAGTCACCCCATAAACGGAGTCATCTCATCTTATTATTCCACGTCAACATTGATCTTAAAGAATATTTACATTTCCAGTTGACATCTTTTTTAAATCTTCTACAAGAATGTTTCACAATATAAGCTAGTGTTTGTCATCATCATCACTCATATAATACAAAATATAAGCTAAACTTGCAACTCTACACATTTAATTTAACTATCAACATATCATTCTATTTCGTTTTAATTAATTAGGCTTAACACACATTAGTGTTTTTTATTTACATTTTGACTTTCTTTGCCAACTAATTAATACCACGGCAACCATTCATTTTATGCGCAGTCCGAACTCATCGCGAGTGAATCTTCGTGACTAGAGAGTTTTCTGGTTATTAGCAAAATTGAACTTAAAACTTGTTAGAGCTTTAATCCTATTTGTGACTTAGACTGCTCACAACTATAACATCTGTCAAAGATAGACACATGTGTCACATCAGCGTCACCTCAACAACTTCTTCCTAAAGCTTAACTCATCACACTCTCTAGCCTAGTATCCATGACATACCCTTTTACCATCAAATGGATCCACCTAAATTAATTAATTAATACAATGTACCAATTTTAATTCATTATATACAACAAAATAATACAAAATACTCCGTCCTTGAATATGGTTATACTAAACCATACTATACCACGGCCTTCCAAGGAAGCTCACTAGCAATGGAGTCTTCCAATGGCGCCTCCAAGAAGCTCCAACGAAAACACGGATATTAGCGGTCTTAGAGAGGTTAGATTCTATCTTCTAACCACATTGCTACCACCTGTGATTCTTATGTTTCTTCATTTATATTTTTTTAATTAATGAGTAATGACACAACAATCCCTGTAGATGTTTTAAGCTTTAACTACATTTAGATTTAATCCTCTGTATTCCATTTTCATTATTAAATTGCTTATAATATAACTCTTATTTAATGTTCAATCAATCAAGTTAAGTATATTATATTATATTATACTTATATATTACGTGTTAGATTTTCCTTTTCAGGAAAGACCCAAATCGATGAGGTGTTATTTTAGAATTTTGTTTATTATTTATGATTACTTTATGTTTATATATTTTACTCCGTGTAACTCATTAACCTTTTATACTAATATGCATGTTTCAGTTTTACCCGTTTTGAATTTGCATTCACACTACAATCGGCCCCTCAAATTCGGCTTCATTTACACAACGACCCTCCAACTTTCCACTTTTTCAGGGGTAAAAAGCGTAAATATTTAATTTTTTAAAAATAAAAGAAAATACTTCCACCCGTATTTTTAACGAGCTCTATCTTCTCGCTCGGTCCGACTTAAATTTTTCTGAGACCACCGTTCAACTCGAAAAAATCAGACGGACACAACGGGACTAACTATGCGCGAAACGGGTATCGTTAAAAAAACACTAAATAACGGGCCCTATATTCTCGCTCGGTGCGAGCTAAATTTTTCCGAGACCACCGTTCAACTCGATATTATTTTACGAACACAACGCGACTAACTATACGCGAAACGGACATCGTCAAAAAAACACTAAATATTTCGAGCTATATTTCATACATATACATACACGTCCAACAAACAACCCAACCTACTAGATATATTAGGTACCAAACAACGTATATCCAAATCCGACCACGCGTGAATACAACCGCAGCAACGCGCTGTCGAATTTTTTCTAGTCTATCATTTATTAAATACTAAAAACTAAACTAAAAAAGAGTAAGAATTTAATTTAATTTTTAAATTTTAATAATAAAGAAAACGCAGCGTGGGACCGCATCATTTTACGTTGTTATATAAACATTTTGAGAAACTGCGACGAAATTGGCGAGCGAGAGCAGAGCAGAGCCTCAAATCAATGATAACGAATTCACACTCTATCTATACAGGTACACACTATCCTACTCTCATATCTTCGTTCTCTAAACCTCAAATTGAACCTCAAAAAAATTCATGTGTATGTGTAATCGTAGCTACTGGATAACCATACCTTTACTATTATTATATAGTCGGTGAGTTCTGTTTATAATTAATGTTTGCGTAATTCTATGCCCTAAATCACTATAAATTGCACATTGCGTTCAGGTTAAATAGATGAACAATACCTAATTCTACTTGCGGGAGGCGGTAAGATGTCATGTAGATAGTAATTTATCTGCCGGTAGAGCATTATAGGGGCTGGAAGGGGCCATGGCCCCCATTAAAAATAAAATCGCAGTCAGTACTAAAAAGCTGATAAAACGCTGCATAGATAATACAGTAAATGGATTATGAAATCAACATGGATAATTTTGTAATTTATTAAAACAACTTAATAATTGGATCAAAGATATATTCTATATACTAGACTATATGCATAATATTTACTTATATATAAGATTTATATATATATATATATATATATATATATATATATATATATATATATATATATATATATATATATATATATATATATATATATATATAATAATAATAATAATAATAATAAATACCTGAATTTGTTAAATGAAACTTGAAACTCCAAGTATATAGCACTAAATTATATATTATAGATAGAGAAATAACAATAACAATTTTTTATCATATGAAACTCTAAATATATATTTTTACTATATATATATATAAGGAGAGAAACGGTGAAATGATTCATAGGGAAACACTTTTTTGTATGGAAGGGGAAGTATTAATATTCATCGCGATAAATATTAACTTCATAAATTATTATGTCATAAAGAAAAGTGAAATTAAATAATGTTGATCAAAATCGATGCTTTGAATGTTAACCTTCGCTGATGAATTCTTTTTTGTGGATTATGACACCAAATGACGAATATTATAATCCAATATTGGTAATATTCACCGCGGTGGATGTTATCAATATATTTGAATATATTTTTGTATTTACAATTATGCCAGTCAATAGGTGATCAAATGGTTGAAATTTACTTCTGCCCTTTAGTAAAATGTGGGAAATCGAAAAAAAAAAAGAAAAGGAATTTGTGAAGAAAGTGAATAAACCAAACTTTAGATGAAGAGTAATGCTAAATTAGTTTTCAGAAAGAGAATAATAGAAATACGGAGTATATAAAAAAAAAACCCACGTGGCAGCAAGCTGGAAGGGGTTACAAATTTGCCACTAAAGTTCAACATAATTATCATGTTACCATCATGAAGAATATTATGTTTCCATAGTTAGTATAAGAGTATAATGTATATGTATGTAAATGTGGATATTTGTAGTATTTGACTAACATATAAAGAACTATCTTAAAAACCATACTAATCTATCATATTACAATTATATAACATACTTTTGTGGATAGATATATAGGTATATATGATATATGATTGCATATCTATCTTCTCTACAACATTTTACTCATCCATCGTAATTCTAGTCCGCAATAAATTCCTATCATAAACATGTTCTCGGTCAGGACAAGCTCTTTCATGTCAAACTTTTGTCTATCCTCCGACCTTCGTCTAGGTCTACCCATTCTCCTTAAACTGTCTACCAAACTCTCCTTACATGTCATTAAGGATATTATACTTGTTAATGTAATTATTGTCATTATTATTTGTTCACAGAGCTGTATTTGTGTTTGTGAGACTGTGGAATTGAGACTGTGTCATCTCTCCTGCGACATTTAGTAAAATGAGTAGTGGTGGCTCGATGTCCCGGAGACACCGGAAGGATGTAGAGTCTGGTGGTGGAAGTAGTGGTGGTTTTCCGGATTATGAGGCGGCTTATGATCCGTTTGATATTGTCAGGACAAAGAGTGCATCTGTTGACCGCCTTAAACGATGGAGGGTAACGTTTCTCATTTTTTATTATATATTGATGATTTGATGCTATTATTGTGAGTAAAGGAATGTTGTTTGCGAGTTTTTCTCAATATACTTTTGCTGTTAGGTTTTGCTTTTGTAAATTTGTGTATTATGAATCTCGAGTGTTTTGAAAACTGAATAGTTGTAAATTATTGTGTAATCGTTTCGTCAGGAATTGCATCTGGTTGAACAATGTCATTTGGTTTTTTCTGATGCATGTAACTATGAATTAGATGAGTGTTCTGTGTGTATTCCCAATCTTGGTATACATATGTTTTATTTTAGAATATTACGGGCGTATACACTTAAGAAATTCGAGTGTTCCAGAACTAGGGATTTTACTGTTACATATGTGGCTATCATTAGAAGTATATGCTAATACACCTTTGTCAGTATCTGTTGATATACGTATTTGATACATATGTGGCTGCATTTTCAAGTTAGTTATTTCAGTTATGCTTTTATGATAAACTAAAAACATGAAAATGTGATCATATTCCATCTGTACGGGCCTCGTTTCGCTTCATTGTTACTTCATGGCTGACTACTATTTATTTATTTCATATAGAAAGCGGCACTTGTGTTAAATGCTTCCCGTCGGTTCCGATACACCTTGGATTTGAAAAAGGAGGAAGAAAAGAAAAAAATTATAGCAAAGATCAGAACTCATGCGCAAGTCATACGAGTAATGTCATCTGATCTCATTTTTATACATAATATATTGTACTTGAATTACATATGCTAATAAGTTATTGATTTATTCAGGCCTCTTATCTTTTTCAAGCAGCTGCAGGAAAAGCAAATGGTACCTATTTTTGCATATGTGTGTGTGTGTGTGTGTGTGTGTGTGTGTGTGTGTGTGTGTGTGTTTATATTACATTTAAGGTGTTGATATTCAAGATTGTTGTTGCAACAGGAACCCCAAAAGGCCCGCCGTCACACGTTCCTACGGGTGATTACGATGTTGGTCCGGAACAACTTGCTTCAATGACACAAGATCATGATTTTTCTGCTTTGCAGAAATTCGATGGGGTAAGCCGGTTATAGACCAGTATTTTTTTTATTCGCAAACGCAAAAGCACTATCATTCATCATGTGGATTTTGTTCCGCGAACACAACAGGTTAACGGGTTGGCAGAAAAGTTGAAGACAAATCCTGATAAGGGGATTCATGAAGACGAATCGGACATATTAGATAGGAAAAACGTGTTCGGGTCAAACACGTACCCACGAAAGAAAGGACGAAGCTTTTGGGTACTGCCTTATTATCTTAAGTTTCATCTCAAAGCTAAATTTATGGTGTTGAAGTTAGGTTTAATGTCGTTAGGTAATTAATTGCATGACTTTGCATATGACAGAATTTTCTGTTTGATGCTTGTCGAGATACCACTTTGATCATCTTGATGGTAGCTGCTGCTGCTTCTTTAGCACTTGGAATCAAAACAGAGGTTAGTGAACACTGTTGTAAAAGTCCCCTATTAATGCCGATTACTCCCCGATTACTCGTTTTTAGGAGCCAACTGATCCGATTTTCCGAAATCCGAGTAAATAATTGGTCAGCATCAGTCAATGGGTCAAAGTCGGATTTAGTCATTTAATATCAGTCAACATTTTAATCTTAATATGAAATATGATTTAAATTAGAATTTTAGAGTTGTTATGATAACATAATATCATTCTGTTTTTCAGGGGATCAAGGAAGGTTGGTATGATGGCGGAAGCATTGCTATGGCCGTTATAATTGTCATAGTCGTTACAGGTACTTCATTAACATAATATATCATGTTGATGTTTGTTTTACGAGAACAAACTTAATATCAAAATGGATTTGATATTCGAGAGATCGTAAGTTTACATTAAACACAGTTTTCTTATTTGTAACATTCCACTGGTGGTTACGTTTTCTGTAGCCGTAAGCGATTATAAACAATCACTTCAATTTCAAAATTTGAATGAGGAGAAGCAGAACATACAATTAGAGGTCGGTCTCCAACAAAGTTCTGATTTTTTCATCTAATCTTAATACTTCATCTGACTAATAAATGACGTTTTCCTAGGTGGTAAGAGGTGGAAGGAGGGTCAGGATTTCTATATTCGATATTGTTGTTGGTGATGTCATACCTTTAAAAATCGGTGACCAGGTGCAATCATATGTTGCTCATTCAAAAAAAAAAATAAAAAAAAAAATCATCTCTCTTTAGTAACATAAAGTTTTACGATTTGTTTTTTTACACATTTTAATTTTAATCATAAACCAGGTTCCTGCTGACGGAGTTTTAATTTCCGGTCACTCTCTTTGTATTGATGAATCAAGTATGACTGGGGAGAGTAAAATTGTAAGTTTCGTTAAATTTGTTGTACTGCTTTTTAGTTATCTTCATGTTTTTTGTGGGATGATGACATAGGCTTTCTATGGTGAAACAGGTTTCTAAGAATCACAAATCGCCATTTTTAATGTCGGGGTGCAAGGTGGCTGATGGCTATGGTACTATGCTGGTATGAAATTCTATATTCTATACGTTTTGATAATCTTGTTCGTTGTACATTACTGGCATATAATCAATAACATTGTTTACATAATCAATTTAGGCAACTAGTGTTGGAATACATACTGAATGGGGGTTGCTTATGGCGAGCATCTCAGAAGATAACGGTGAGGAAACACCATTGCAGGTTAGATCTCCATAATTAATCTGTATATATGTTGTTGACGTACACAAAGGGAGTTATCATAGTGTACTTTAGCTGTTAGTTTTATACAATTCTAGGTTTACTTATTAGATGTATTGATTTCGACCAGGTGCGTTTGAATGGAGTAGCAACATTTATTGGTATAGTTGGGCTTGTGGTAGCTGTATCTGTTCTTGTCATCCTTCTCACCAGGTAATTTATAGTTTCATGCTGACACAAATTCTATTATTATATTGTTTTTTATTTTTTATTCTACTTTTTCTGAGATGGCAATTTCTGATTGATAGGTTTTTTACTGGACATACAAAGGATGAGAAAGACAACATAGAGTTCATTGCTGGGAAGACTAGTGTTGGGGATGCGGTTGATGGTGCAATTAAAATCTTCACTGTTGCGGTATTTATTTTCTGCAAGTTTAGTTAACTTGTTGATGATTGTTGTAGTTGACTTTTGACAGTTGAATTATTTTTTAATTTTTAGTGACAGAAATGATCTGAATTCCTAAAATATTACAATATCAAATGGCCTAAGTGTACATATTTTATATTGGGGAGAGGTAATTTGTTCTCGTTTCATTCTGAACATACTAATTCTCGACGAACATATAGGTCACAATTGTTGTTGTTGCTGTACCAGAAGGGCTTCCATTAGCTGTCACATTAACGTAAGTTACCTGTTTCTCATACTGCAAAATTCTGTTTGAATCAAGTTTTGAATGATTTTCATGTTCATCGTGTTGCGCATGATTACAGGCTTGCATACTCGATGCGCAAAATGATGGTGGACAAAGCATTGGTGGGTTGATTGTGTCTTTATAAATTTTCTTGGCATTGGCTTATGTATATTTTTCCGATGTCGGTGTTAATTGTACAAATGCAGGTTAGGAGACTATCCGCTTGTGAAACCATGGGTTCTGCAACCACAATTTGCAGTGATAAAACTGGAACCTTGACTTTGAATTTGGTGGGTATTTAGCTTCTGTTAATTATTCGATGCTACTTGCAGATTATTTTTCAACTTCTTTTAATAAAGTGATAAAATTCTTTGTTTTCCAGATGACGGTGGTTGAGGCGTATATTTGTGGGAAGAAATTTAATCCTCCAAACAAGTCTGAATTACCATCAGGGATAGTATCTCTTCTCATTGAGAGTGTAGCTCAGAATACAACTGGCAGTGTATTTTTGCCCGAGGTGATTAAATTTTACAATTTCTTATATATTAGTATGTCATTATAGAAATCTTTAAAGTGATTTGAAAAAGATAATTTCATTGTTTTGTTGGTGTTTAATAGGGTGGCAAAGACATTGAGGTTTCTGGATCGCCAACAGAAAAGGCCATTCTACAATGGGGGGTTAATGTTAGTTGCTCATTCATACGCTTTTACATCTTCTTTTGTTTCTTATGCTTGATGTTAATGTTATTTTGTTGTTATTGTTACGATTTCAGCTTGGAATGAATTTTGAGGCGGTGCGGTCAGAGTCTTCAATCATTCACGCATTCCCGTTTAATTCAGAGAAAAAACGAGGCGGTGTTGCAGTGAAAAGGGTAATTGTACAGCCTTGACAATATTTTATGACCACATTAAGTTGGGTTGCAGCAAAATTAAACTTGAAACACCATAAGCTGTTAATGCAAAAACTTATGAACTTTTTACATCAGGAATATGTTACACGATTTACTATTAAAATTATGTTCTTTTTACAGACTGATTCTGAAGTTCATGTACACTGGAAAGGGGCTGCTGAAATCGTGTTAGCTGCATGCACGAGATACATGGACAGTAACGAGCAGCTTGTCCCCCTGGATGAAGCAACGGTACGAGAGTTTTTCTGTATTATCTGATTAAGAACTTTTTTAGTTATTATATTTTTTTTTTAGTTATTATTATTTTTTAAAAACTTCTGTTTTTTTTTTTTTTTTTAGTATCTTGGGTTGGGCACATATCTGAAATTAGTCATGATCCGCGTTGACTGTTTCTTAACTTTCAGGTGGAATATTATAAAAAGGCAATTGAAGATATGGCTGCTGAAAGTTTGCGTTGTGTTGCTATTGCTTTCCGACCGCTGAAAGGTGAAACCGTGCCAACAGACGAAGAAGAATTGTCAAAGTGGGAATTGCCCGAGGATGATCTTGTTTTACTAGCGATAGTTGGTTTGAAGGTATATGCATGTACCACTCAGTTAATTATTTAATGGATTTTTCTAACCTTTGGGCTGTCGTTAACATGCATAAAAGTAATGTACACTTAAGTAACTATCACCTTAAAGAGTTGAAGTCAACATATAACCGCTATGTACAACACCTTTTATGCGCGCCCCTTTAGAAAAATCCTTATGTAATATATGGTGTGAAAGTTGTTTATACATGATTTGCGATGTAGGATCCTTGTCGGCCAGGTGTCAGAGAAGCTGTCCAACTTTGTGTAAAGGCTGGCGTGAAGGTAATATACTAATATGCATTCTTTTAAATGTTTAATGTACCTCTTAATGTTGTGCTTTTATGCAAATAGTTCTCATTTTTACTTTAACTATTTAGGTGAGAATGGTGACTGGTGACAATCTTCAAACGGCTAAAGCAATAGCATTAGAATGTGGTATTCTCGGGTCGAAATCAGACGCGACTGAGCCTAACCTAATTGAAGGGAAAGCTTTTCGTGCATTGTCAGAGGCACAAAGACTTGAAGTAGCTGACAGAATATCAGTACGTGATTTCGATATCGACTATAATACTATCTTAAGAACCATAATAATCTATGCTTGTGAGACAAATGCCATGTCGTACGTGCTGATATTTATGCACGATGGTGTTCTTGAAACAGGTGATGGGACGTTCTTCTCCTAACGATAAATTGTTACTTGTGCAAGCATTGAGGAAGATAGGGCATGTTGTTGCTGTAACCGGAGACGGAACTAACGATGCACCTGCTTTACATGAGGTAACATTAAATTCTGCTGCGTTTCAAAAAAAAAAAAAAAAAAAAAATGATAATGTTAATAATAAATAAATTCTGCTTTTGTTATTGTGAATTCAGCATCAATCCGTTTTACAGTTTTACTTGATATATCTTTTTTTCTTCTTTCAATTCTAGGCTGATATTGGTCTTGCTATGGGCATACAAGGGACCGAAGTCGCTAAAGAAAGTAGTGACATCATCATATTAGATGACAATTTTGCTTCTGTTGTAAAGGTGATTAATTATTATTATTTTTTTTTACTTGTCCTTGAATGAATAACTACAAGTTAACTAAATTAATGACATTTCATTGGTGATTAATGCCTTAATCTCTTCAACCTAACAGGTTGTTCGTTGGGGAAGGTCTGTTTATGCAAATATACAGAAATTTATCCAGTTTCAGCTTACTGTAAATGTTGCTGCCCTAGTAATTAACGTTGTGGCGGCAGTTTCTTCCGGAGACGTCCCACTGAATGCAGTGCAGGTTTTATTTCTTGTTCTCTTTTCTGCCATAATATTGATTCCGTATCGTGCAAGAATGATATTTTATTTTCAATTTTTATTGGTTTTTATGCAGCTACTTTGGGTGAATCTTATCATGGATACTCTTGGTGCACTTGCACTCGCCACCGAACCACCGACAGATCACCTCATGGACCGACACCCCGTTGGCCGCAGGTTATCTTTTGCAAATGATTAAATATTAGTAGCTAATTACCTATTTACCCATCCTTGTAATATTTGTAAATTTTTTTTTCACTTTTTCTTAGGGAGCCTCTTATAACAAATATCATGTGGAGGAATTTGCTGATACAGGTTTCGTGTTGTCTTTGTAAAATGTGAAAATTCACAGTAAATGATGTCACATTCCTTAAATTAAGATATTAATGATTTTTTTTCCTTTATTAAACTCAGGCTTTTTACCAAGTGTCGGTTCTCCTCGTACTCAATTTCCGAGGCAGAGAACTCTTACATTCACAGCATAAGCCTAATGACCATGCCATTAAAGAGAAAAATACTCTCATTTTCAACGCTTTTGTTTTTGCACAGGTAATTATGGTTACTTAGTTGATCATATACTCCCCCAGATGTATTGTCCTGTTTTGATTTTAATGGTCTTTCTTTCCAACTTTGACTTTAAATTAACTTTTATGTGTTACATAATACTTGATGAACGTTATACACTTATACCACTAAAAATATATTCAAAAACCTATCCATTGATATAAATCTCATCGAATAATATATAATACAAACAAAAACATTCAAAGTCATAGTTGGAAGAAAAAGACCTCTAAAGTCAAAACAGGACAATAGATTTGGGATGCAGAGAGTATCATATATTCATATATTATATTATATAATTCTGTTATAACGAGTCACTAACCACTGTAATTGCTTGCAGATATTTAACGAGTTTAACGCAAGGAAGCCTGATGAATTTAATGTTTTCAAAGGCGTTACTAAAAACAAACTATTCATGGGTATTGTGGGCCTTACTGTTTTTCTTCAAGTAAGACTCCACTTGTTTCCTCTTTTTTTCTCTCACAAAATTA
Organism: Rutidosis leptorrhynchoides; assembly: GCF_046630445.1. Taxonomy (NCBI): domain Eukaryota; kingdom Viridiplantae; phylum Streptophyta; class Magnoliopsida; order Asterales; family Asteraceae; genus Rutidosis; species Rutidosis leptorrhynchoides. The sequence continues at coordinate 51,413,529 of NC_092338.1, forward strand.
CATGTTCCAATCTCATACCGTTGCATTTCATCTCTCTATATATATACCAGGTTGTGATAGTTATGTTCCTTGGAAAGTTCACCACTACCGTAAGACTGAGTTGGCAATTGTGGCTGGTATCTATAATAATCGGCTTTATCAGGTCCGTTGTATAATTCAATCACTTAGAAAACTTCCACATATTATAGGCTTTTTGTATAGATGACAAATGGAGGTAGAGGGTCGAATGGGCAGGGTTATGGGTCATAATATGTTCAAATAAAAAAAAAATGGTGATTTTAAACATGTTGGTCTGAGTTGACTTACTGCACTTGTCTAAAATGTTGTTAATTAATAACTAATGTGTCACAGATTACCAAAATTCCATTGTTTTAATAGTAATATAGTTGTTCGAGTTAATCTGATTTAAGGGGTGTTAATACGTAAGTACACGTTGGACAAAAACTGACCCGTTCAACTTGTTTCCTTTTCATCTTTTTTTATTTTATTATTTTATCCGTTTGGCCCGATGAAGATGATTTTCAATTGATATTTTCATCTGTTATTATTCACTAGTTGGCCTCTTGCGGTTGTTGGGAAATTCATACCGGTGTCTGAGAAACCGTTTAGTGAATATTTTACCGACATCTTGACATGTGGCACCCTACGACGTAAAAATGAAGGTACATGTTTATTAACCGATGTTTATGCATAATTGGGAATGAAAGCAAATGATCATAACATTAACCATCTTTCTCGGTATTTCAGAATCATCTAGAAGAAACGAGGACGATTCTTGAATACAAACAGCTCTCGGAAATGTACTAGTTGGCTTGGTATAATTATACCGTGTGTGTGCTTCTGGAAATAGTATACTAACAAACAGCAACTTATACATCTAACAATACGTGTGGTTATTAAGGGTGACGAAACTGAAGCTTTTGTTGTAATCGGTATGGCACATAGTTGTAAATTTGTGTTTAATGTTAGTACCATTTTGTTGTTTGATGCATTTCCTTGTGCATGAGCCTAATCCGAACAAGCTGTACTTGTCGGAATTGTGTTTTATATGATTTTCTCCCAAATTTTATTATTCGCACCTTGTACCTTTTCTAACGATAGCTCGTTAGGACTATTGTTAATGTGTATTAATATGTTGTACGTGGCAGTTTATTATACCGACTTTTTATGAATGCCGGCAGTTATTGAAATGTATAAGTGGTTTTTGTATATTAGAGATAACCCTAAAAGTTATCATTAGAAAAATTCATAAGTTTATTTATATAGTATTTTATATTTTTCGGGGAAGAAATGTGGCTTACATGATACAAAGAAAATGCTCAATCATTGTGGCTCCACGTTTAACCCTAAATTTCTTGTACATAACCCACGTACCTCTGAGCCAGACATACTACCTAGTACTTTGGTTGTGTTTTGGGCACAGATTGTCAATTTGTTAGCCACGCAATTTAACATGTCCTCCTCAACGTTAACAAGATTGAAATAAGTTTTTAATTGAGGTGTGCATAAGCTTCTAATCATGTCAATAGTGTTACAATCACGTCCTTGTTTTGAACCCTAGCTCGAGCTTATAATATTAAAAGATGCTTCGGATAGTTGCACATTCGGTTTCCTCGGTATCCAAAAGATAACATAGAGTAACCTTACCAACGAAGTTGGGAATCGAAACTCGACTTGCAAGACTACACAAGCAACCATGATAGTATGGATCGATTAGCGACACACCTGAAAACGACACAACTTGTTAGTACAAAATCAATAACCAAACCTAAAGTTTGAGAATAGCTAAGACCACAACCAACGGTATGGTCATTGGCTACGTCTTTTTCTAATTTAAAATGACACCATAGGGAATCAAATGTCATACTTCGTCATATTACACAACCTCAATCTCATTTAGTCTTTATACAAACGCAAGAAGACAGTTATGTGGTAGGGCCAAGTAGGACCAACAATATTAAAAGTGAAATTCAAATTTATTAATTCATGCATTTTAACACCACAAAATTTGTACCTGACTCGTTTTTTTTATATAATTTGTGTCCAAAGTTTAACAAATATAACAATAAATACTTTTAAAGATTAATTTCATATAATTTCACCTTTTAATTTAAACTGATGTAATATTTCTAATTTTATTTAATGCACCGTGTTATATATATATTTTTTAAATAATTAAATAATGAGTGGGTCCTAGTCGTTCTAAAGAAGTATGTAGGTGTTAGTAGCATTCAGTCTTTTTCAATCTTTCTGAGTAAGTGTTGAGGTGGCGCTGATTTGGCAACCAGGCTTTCTAAAGAAGCACGTCATGATTGGGAGTGGTCTAACGAAAGGTGGGATGACCCTGCGTTGCGTCAGAAACTGTTTGTAAAAAAAACAGTCGTGTTAAAAACAAATAATTATAAGGTTTCTTGGACTGTTCTTATAATTTCAGATTTCCAAAAATTTTGCATGGTGGCGTCAGCAATCGGAAAATAATAAGTTAAAAAAACTAGTTTGAGAGGAAAAACATAATAATTACAAGGAAAACTATAATATAATGTAAAATATAAGTTCTACCAAAAATATGTCACATTCTAATTCTAATTCTAATTCAAACTAAATTTTCAATAAATTCCCTATACATACCGGTGGGATTTTTTAAGGCTTAAAATGAGTGTGCCCCTCCTACTACTACGAGTGGTGCACAAAAACCGGATCCGAGTTAGATTCGGATGTGATAAAATAGGATCTAGAAAAAGCGGTTTCGGTCAGATCCGGATCAGGGGTCGGTTTATATTTGAAATCGAATTTTCTCTGTGTTTAACCGTTTTTTTGGACTCAGATTTTTATCATATTCGATTTTTACATGTTATTTTTTACCTGTTCAATTTTTATGATGTTTAAAGTTTAAACAACAATAATATAAACAATATAAACAAATGTTATAACGCTTAAACAATTATAAATTATATCGAACAATACAATCAGAATTTATAACGCTTATACAACTATAAATATTATAAATAATCATCAACACTTTTATTTAAACAATACAATTATATCTTATACAAAAATTAATACATTTCGAGTTTCGACATGACCCTCAAAAAATATTAGTGACTAAACTATATCGAGCTTTGACATTGCCATCACCCGTTATACTTTAATCGTCTTGGCTTTATTGTTCTTGTTGATCTAATTGATCTAATTGATCTTCATCTAATTGTTGAGACGTTTGAGTTATATTATCTTCAACGTCGAAGGAATTTAAAAAAAAAAAAAAAAAAGGTTCTTGAAGATCAGGATCCGGATCCGGATCAATGGCTAAACATCAATTTGGAGATAAAAGGAAAAGTAATTCTTATCTATACAGTTAACATTCAATGGTTGAATGTTAATATTTTTATTTCGTTAACATTCATCATAAAATTTATTTTTTCATGTTAACATGCATTTTAGATATTACTAGTAAAATGACCCGTGAAATCACGGGTTTGTTTAAACGAACAATTTAATGACATGTTTTAGGTATTAAGTGAATGTAAATGCTAAAGTCATTTATTTTAATGACCCGTTTGACTAAGAAACTTGTCATTGTTTTTACAAAAATACAGAGACATGTATTTTCGCATACATGTGTAACGTAATTAATTTCGTAAAAAGAATTCATATTTGAATATTTATAATATAATAATTACAATTATAATTATTATATTAAAAGTAAATATAATAATAATGTTCGCTCAAATAGTTATTAGTAATAATAAATGTCTTTTAAATTTTTTTAGAAAATTAAAATTAAAATTTATGAGAGATTAGTATTTTCTTTTATAAAAGATTTCGTATTATTTTTTTAATTAAATTAATATATAATTATGACATCATTATTATGGGGAAATTAGTTTAATGATGACATCATCATTTTAGTGTTTTATATGACTATATAGATAGATTATACAACCACTAAATGTTAATTGGTTGTAAATTTGTGTTGCTCGGAAGTGTTTATTCGTTTATCTCCAAAAAATGGTGTTTATTCATGCGCGCATGTGTGTGCGTGTGCATGGTATGAAAGTAATGATATTATAAACCTAGTGATTATAAAAAAAAATTTATTATTTGTAAAGTTTCTTCAAAATAGTTTTTAGACTATAACTAGTTGTCGAACCCTCGCTTCGCGCCGGGGGGTTTGGTTTTTAATGTATTTTATTGTGTTTAATTACGGAGCCTGCGAGTCAAAAATCAAAGTATATGAAAAGTACCCTAAATATTTAGCGTTATTTAAAAAGTGTCCGTTTTGCGTATAGTTAGTGACATTGTGTTCGTAAAATTATTTCGCGTTTAACGATGGTGTCGGAAAAATTTAACTCGTTGCGAGTGAGAAGATATGACACGTTGAATATTTGAGTGGAGTTTATTTAAGATAATTTATGAAAATTTTGATTTGACGCTTTAACCCCATGTTTTGGGGGCCGATTTTAAATTTTGAACAAAGTGTGGAGGGCGTTTGTGGTGTTATTTAAAAGAAAGGAATGAAAAAAAGTGAAAAGACGAAAATACCCCTGATACTATTCATCATTTTTGTCTAGTAGTTAATATGGTAATTAGAATTTTCCCTTTGGTGTTATTTTTATTAATTCACAAAAGTCTACGGTATTCATTACTACAATTTTGGAATTATATACATCTTTGTGACGATCGCTCCAAATCCATATGGACGAACACGTCATTCATCGATTTCATTGCGAGGTATTTGACCTCTATATGATACGTTTTGTAAACATTGCATTCTTTTGAAAAGGCACACCATAAATGAATATTTAAATCAAAGGTTTTCGACATCTGATGATTTCTACATATAGACAATCACCGTAATATAATAATTTACAATAATACTTCCGTTGATAATGCAGTCAAAATAAGATACATGGTGATGATTTGGTGAATGTAATGTTTCCTTGAAAAATATGCCATGTATGAATCCATGCACATAGTTTGTCTAACATATAAGCAAACAGCGGAAGACTTCTAGGGAACCTGAGAATAAACATGCTAACAAGTGTCAACACAAAGGTTGGTGAGTTCATAGTTTTAACGTTGCGCATAATCTGTATATAAAGGTGGATCACAAGATTTCAGTTGTTCAATCCAGAAACGTTTATCAAAATATTCTACGAAATTGAGCACCCTGGTAACTAAACTTAACGTATATATAATTTGTACCCTTTGTATAATCATCTTAATAATACACGCAAACCAACGTGTACGCTTCTCAAATAGCATACGTCCGTTAAAAGGCTAGTGCTCTAGCTCGGACGGGGATATCAAGCCCTATGGATCCATATATAACTACTCGCGCCCACCAGTTCTAATAACCGGCAGTTACTAGTTACCAAAGCTAAGGGATTTTCGGTTCAAACTCGGTGTAGAATTTAGTATGTACTTGTGTCTTATCGCGTTTAAAATAAATTGCATGTATTCTCAGCCCAAAAATATTTAAAGTATTTAAAAAGGGAGACTATAACTCACCTTAGAAGCATATAAAGTCGTTCACCAAAATGTGATCGAAACTCGGATTACCAAATAACCGTAGATCTCAACGTATCAATATTGAGATTCAATATTGTAGGAAAGTACGTAGATGCAACAGAGATGATAAACACTAGATTTGATTCACAAATATACCCTCGAACATTACCCATAACCTCCTTGGCAATAACCCATAATTTCCTTAGCTCTATCCCGCTCAAAAACCCATTTTGAAGGTGACACGCTCATAACCTCGTCGTAGTATTTTAGGTATATATAATAATAATAATAATAATAATAATAATAATAATAATAATAATAATAATAATAATAATATAAAAAAATAATACGGAGGAATGAATCGAGCTTTTATAGTATGTGGCCTGCTACAGTACCTCATGCGATCGCATGAGTTTTCAGTGTTTTTGCCATGCGATCGCATGACCGCCTTATCCGTTTTTGTTTGCTAGTTCGCCGACATCAAATAGTGTTTACTGCAGTGAATAGTATTTACTGTAGCAAATAGTGTTTTACGGTAGCAATTAGTGTTTTACTGTAGCAAAGTCATTTTTACTGTAGCAAATAGGGTTTACTGTAGGAAAGTCGTTTTTACTTGTATATATATATATATATATATATATATATATATATATATATACATACATACATATAATTGTTCATGAATCGTCGAGAGCAGTCAAATGTAATGAAACAGTTCTAAAATTTTGAGATTCAACTTCATAGACTTTGCTTATCGTGTCGGAAACGTTAAATCATTTAAAGATAAAATTTAAATTTGGTCAAAAATTTTCGGGTTGTCACAATCTCTCTATTTTTTCACCCAAAAAAAAACCTTTTATTTTTTTAACAATATATATGTGTGTGTGTGTGTTAAAAAACACATGTACTAGCAAGACGTTGAAGATGTTTAAATACATTACAATAATAATAATAATATTTAAATATTATTATAATTATTATGATATTATTATAAAGATAAACATATTGTATCATGTAAGTATTTTATTCTAAATAATTTATATAATAACTTTTAAACCCGCGTATATATACGGGATGATGAAACATACGAGTATTTGATTTAAACAATATAAATTATTGATTAAATAATAATTATATGAGAATTAAAATTTGGTCATAATACTTTAAAAAGTCATATAGCATATCCGAATAATATTGTTGATTATGCTAAAGTTGATTTGAATATAATCTGAGAAATGTGTATGACATAATAGTATTATGATTAATTTTTGTTAAATATCAGGTACATTTTTTAAACGACGGTTAAGAGTCACTTATGAGATCCTAACGATAGTTAATAATTTTGATATATTATACAGGAATTTTCAGGGGACTCCATAACCAATTGCAATATAAATTGTATTTTGAAATCTCCACTTGAGAGTCGAATTCGAGATCTCTTGACATCCAAGAAAGGACGGTAACCACTCAGCCAAATAATAGTTATATCGATTATATAATAATCATAAAATATATATGTAATAATTAAAAGATGATAGAGAATATGAGGTTGACATACATTCAAGTTGAATTTAAAAGCAATGCATCATTATTTAAAATACAAGTTAAAAGCTCATTTTTTAATATTTCAAATTTTATAATCATAGAAATCAATGTTATATTCTACATCCGATTGGATATAGAAAACCTCATATTTACTTTACTTTAACTAAAATTATACTTCATCCGTCACATAATAAATGTTCTGTTTGACTTTACAAGGTCCTACTTTTATAATTTTGACTACAAAAATTATTGTTCTTTTTTTTTTCTTTTTTTTAAGGCAACTTTGTATTAATATATAAGCACAAATATTTACAAGGACTATAAACTATACAACACACATGCTACTCGACATATATACGTTTACAAGGTATATTACTTGAAAATAGAGATGACTTCAACCCGGATCCCGATTGTTGATGCTATATAAATTTTGAAAAAGAACGGGTCAAGGCGAACATGGCAAAGAGAAATCTCGGGTCAAATGGATCAAGGATGGGGATGAAAACACTAAATACTTTCATTCGGTTTTTAAGAGACGACATTCGAAAAGAAACATTCGTGGATTAAATATTGAAGGAAGTTGGTGTGAAGATCCCATTATGGTTAAGCAAGCGGTATTCGATCATTTCAAAAAACAATATGAAAAAAGAATAGGACATAAAATGCGGTTTGCAGATCCTACTGTTGCGGGTGCTTCAATAGATGAAAACCACGTATCTATCTCGCCGTTACCTTCTGTTACTGCTGCCCAGCCGACAACATCTGTTACGAATAATATTGGATGCGAAGGTTCTGTTTCTGTCTCGCTGACACCTTCGGTTACAGCAGCCCATGGAGTTCTTTCAGCGAATGCAACAGTCCCTGGTTATCCGCCTGCATATGCTACTGTTTTTTCCTCTGAGCATCTCGATTTTGGTCATATTGCAGCACAGATTGCTCCCGATAGCCTGGTCAGTGGCGGTCGACAAGACCAAACCCCCAAGATAAGCATTGAATCTGCTGAGTTGATTGAATCAAAGTTCACCGAAACCGAGGTTCTAGAGGCTGTCAAAGAATGTGATTGCGCCAAGGCGCCGGGTCCCGACGGGTTCAAATTTAAGTTCTTTAAAGTACATTGGGATCTAATTAAAGGCGATCTTATGAACGCACTCCATTGGTTTTGGGATAAGTGTGAAATCTCGAAAGGTTGTAACGCTTCGTTCATCACTTTGGTTCCGAAAAATAACGATCCATTAGGGCTCAACGAATATCGGCCCATAAGCCTAATTGGATGTTACTACAAGATCTTAGCAAAGATTCTTTCCATCCGTATCAGAAAAGTTTTACCCGCTGTCATTGGATATGAGCAAAGTGCGTATCTTAAAGGAAGATTCATCCTAGATGGTTCTCTAATCGCAAATGAAGCAATCGAGTATCTAAAGCGAAAAAGAAAGAAAAGTCTCATCTTTAAATTTGATTTCGAGAAGGCCTTTGATAGTTTGAGTTGGGATTTTTTATTGGATATGATGAGTAGAATGGGGTTTGGCTCTCGGTGGAGGAGGTGGATACTCGCGTGTCTTAAGTCTGCATCGATCTCGATCTTAGTTAACGGTTCTCCTACTAATGAGTTTCTTATTGAGAGAGGAGTGCGTCAAGGGGATCCCTTATCCCCTTTCCTCTTTCTCATCGCGGCGGAAGGATTGAATTTCCTTGTTAAAAAGGTGTGCGGCGTAGGTCTCTTCAGAGGTGTCGAAATCGGGAAAGATAAGGTTAAGTTATCGCATCTTCAATTCGCGGATGATACGATCTTCGTCGGGGAGTGGCATAATCAGAATTTTTGTAACCTAATGAAAGTCTTAAAATGTTTTGAGAATCTTTCGGGGCTCAAAGTCAACTTTCATAAGAGTGTGTTGTATGGCTTGGGGGTTGCATGTGGAGATGTTGAAAGACTAGCCACCCGAGTTGGTTGCAAAGTGGGGGAGCTTCCATTTATTTATCTCGGTCTCCCGGTTGGCAAAAACATGAGCTTGGAACATAATTGGAAGCCAGTGATAGACAAATTCAACTCAAAGCTCTCCAGTTGGAAAGCAAGATCGATTTCATATGGTGGAAGATTGACTCTTGTTAAATCGGTCCTTAGTAGTGTACCGCTTTACTATTTCTCCCTTTTTCGTGCCCCTATGAGTGTTATTAATAATTTAGAGAGTATTAGAAGAAATTTTTTTTGAGGAGGGACGGGTGAGAATACAAAAATACCTTGGGTGAAATGGGATGAGTGTCTCTTGCCTGATGATGAGGGCGGGTTAAACATTGGGTCCCTTCGTGGGAAAAATCTTGCACTTTTGGGAAAGTGGTTTTGGCGGGCGAAAACTGAGCCAAATTCACTTTGGGTTTCTGTCATTAAGAGCATCTATGGTTATAACGAATTACTACCCCCTACATGCTCTTCCGGCTCGATAGGGGGTAGTAGTGTTTGGTCTAATATTTCTCTTGCAGGTATTATGATTGAAAAGATGGATATAGAGTTCGCATCCTCATTCTTGAAAGCAATTGGCGATGGGGCAGATACTTTATTTTGGGAAGATCCTTGGATTGGCGGTACTCCTCTGAAACATAGGTTCTCGCGGTTATTTCATTTGGATGAAGATTCGAGTGCCAAAGTTATAGATCGAGTTACTTGGATTGATCGATGTATTGTTTACAACTTTCGATGGCATCGTGATGTCTCGGGTCGAACTAGAAATGACCTAGAGTCTCTCGTGGAGCTACTAAATGTTTATGTGAAGCAAGATAAGACTACGAATTCGTGGATTTGGAACCTAGCGGGTAATGGGATATTTACTACAAAGAAGATGGCTAAATTCGTAGATGAAAAGTTTCTCAATATTGGTTCTAATGGTAGAAATGATGAATTCTTGAAGAATGGATTGGTTCCTAATAAAGTCGCGTTATTCATACGGAGGGCATTAAAAAGGCGGATCCCGGTACGTACCGAACTTGATAAAAGAGGTATGGATTTGGATTCCGTTAGATGTCCCCTATGTGATGATGATGTTGAAACCGTTGAGCACGCGTTGATCTTTTGTCGTCATGCTATGGACATTTGGGTTGGGGTCTTTAAATGGTGGGGGTTGGGAGCGGTATCAAACTTAAGCATAAGCGAAATCTTTCGTGGGAAATGTAACCGCTCCTTATCCCCACAATGGTCGAGTATTTGGCAATCTATCGAGTGGACTTGTGGCTATTTAATTTGGAAGAATCGCAATCAAAAAGTATTCTCAAATTCTTCTTGGAGCGGTCCTTCGGGGTTAATGGAAATTCAACTCAAGTCTTTTGAATGGGTCTCTAATCGCATCAAGAATCGTATATTGGATTGGCTAGGTTGGATCTCGGATCCATGGTCTTGTCTTGTGTAGCGTAGCATCTTGTAGTTGCTCTCTCCGCAACTTTTTTATCTCATGTGTGTATTGTCTTGATTATCGTCGATCTTTCGTTGTTCGGGTTTCCCCCCCTTAGTGGGCTTGTGTTAATATAATTTGCTTTTCGAAAAAAAATATAATATTTGAAGAAACTTAGATCAATGAAAACACATTTAAATTTATACATATAAGTTTCACTAAATATTATAAAAATGAATAAAAATATTTGAAATCAAAATTTTACAAATAAGACATTGAAAAGTCAATACTTATTATAGGACGGAGGAAGTAATTAAAATGTATAACGATTTTAAGATTCGTAAATGAGTGGTGTTACATCAATATATCTATATAAAAAAGTGATTTGATTAGCTTACATGTCATTAGCTCCTTAAATATTGCATATTAAGCCAAGTGTAATTTTCACTTGTCACAATTATTCATATATACCCTTATCAACCTTTAAAATCACATATTTACCAAGTAAATCATATAATATCATATATACCCAATTTAAATACTAAAACTATCATATGTACCCATTTAATTTAAAAAATTCACTAAACCCAGTTTTTCACAATTTAATTCCTATTTAATCCCTACTCCTATATATTACTACAATCATTAGAAAAACTACAGACATTTGTTCATACACACATGTCTTATTATTATAGTATATTTATACACACATTTGTTCATATAAAATCATAAGAAAAACTACCGAACAATTTTTAATACTAATTTTGAGGGAATGGTAACGTATAACTCTGTATTAGTAAAATTATACCATTACATAATTAGATTCAACCGATTTTTTAAATCTGATAGAACTCGAGCAATTTTTTTTGGTTACAACTACACGCAATATGAAATATATACGCATTTTATAGTCCTGTTATGTCAACGAGACATATTAACATACTAGAAATGCGCCCTTTTTTTAAGAGCATTCGGCGATCGTCGGAGCACAATGAAAACGGTGACACATGGACGATTTTGTTTCTAAGAACAACCATTAATTAAAGATTTGTTAATTTATTTATTGTAATTAAAATGAAAAGAATTGGACGGAGGGAGGGAGTACATAATTTATTTGTGGAGATATAACGTCAAAGAATAAAATTGATACATAATTTGTTTGTTGGAGAGAAGGTTGAAAAAAAGTGGTTTATAAATTTGCTTAATGTATGTATGTTTATTCTCTAACCTCTAAAGTATGAACTTGGTGGAATCTATAATTGATTCTGAGAGTTAGACCGACTTTACTTCCCTAACCTCTAATTTATGAACTTGGTTCCAACACTTCTTTGTTCATTTCATTTTAGTCTTATTGATTCCTCTATGTTATTTGTGGTAGTCAAAATATGATATAACATATTATTTGAAGACACGCATTTAAAATATTTCAATGAATCAATAAGAAAATGGGTAAATTTTGACTCTTTTGATCTGGTCAACTAATCAAACTCATTACCATTTTATCTAAACTTTCAAATAGTAACATTTATGACCTATTGAAAATAGACTACGGGCTCAAATTAACCACACTTAAGCTATTAGGTCGACTGTTCCCCTTAAACGCAATCACAAATATTGTTTGAAAATGTAAATCAAGCGTTATAAAATTAAAATAAGTGAATTATTTAAAAGTAATTTTGAGTAGCCGTGAAATGCACGGACTCAAAACCTAGTTTGTTATAAAAATGATCGATGGATGTTGTATTTAATTACTTTGACTTTTTGTTGAGTGTTTTGTAAATGAAAAAGTCAAGCATTTAAGTTACGCAAAACACGGCCTATTGTACTTCTCCACCTCCTAAATACTACTCTACTTATCCCTTTCCGTACATCTCTTTCTTCATTTTCATTTTCATTTTCATTTTCATTCAACAAAAAGTCAATAAATAATATCTCTAATTTCTCCATTTCCCTTTCATTTCTCTCCTTCAATTCACACAACAAACCACAATTTTTATATATCAAATCTTGAAAATTTGATGTACCGTTCGTCTATAACTTCAGATAATTAATTTAGTATCTATATGTTGGAAAAAACTTATCAAAAAAGATAAGATAATAAACAAAAGATGATGATGAATGGTGATCAAACGATGATGATGATGATGATGAAGGTTGACTTTTCAAAACCAAGTAGAAAACATTTTGCAAACCGCCTTAAAATGATTCCTTCATCTTCATTTTCTTCTTCCAAAAAAACATGGTTTCGGAAACACAAGAAACGCAACAAGATGTTTTGGATTTTAGTGGCATGTCTTTAGACACACTTCCAATTTCTTCTAATCTTAATTTAACCATTATTCATGTTTTGGACATCTCCAACAACAATCTCCAGGTATACATGTAAATACATGGTTTTTGCTTTTACTATTATTTTTTATGATTTTTCGACGACGGTTTTAAAAGTGGTTGTTAAGGGTTAAAAATGAAGTATACAATAACATTTATGCGTTTTAACGATAGCTGTATGGACTGTTGTTGAAAAAAAGTGTATATATTGTTTTACAAATTAAAATATAAATAAATAATATACGTATTGTATGTCATAAAAGGTGATGCCGGAATCATTAGCAGCAAGATTGTTGAACATGGTGGTGTTGGATGTTCATTCAAATCAACTAAAAAGTTTACCAAATTCAATCGGATGTTCGTCGAAGCTAAAGATTCTCAATGTATCCGGCAATCATCTTAAATCACTTCCGAAAACCATTGAGAATTGCAGGTTTTGTTTTCTATTTATTTATTCAATCTAATTAATTTTTGTTTTTGCTTTTTCTTTCTAGCTATTAATATTTCTGCTATAATATTAATGGCCGAAATATATCATATTGTTTTCATTCAAATTGTCTACGTAAATGGTAGTAAATGATTTAAACTTCTCCTCTAAAACAACATAGGTTGTCAAATAAAATAATAATAACAATAACAATAATAATCACTGTTTGAATTTTCCAGTAAACATTTGATAATATTAACAATTTTCCATATATATGCTTTGTAGTGAATTAAATAAGTCAGTATTTCCGAGAATTTATCTAAGGTTAGCCCTAAAGGCTATATTTGAGAAAAAAAATTGATGAATAAATGATAGTACACAAGAGTTAGTTTAGTGCATGTCATAACTTCTTAAGCATAGCTCTTAGGGCTATGTTTAGAAAAATCCTTACAAAAAACATTATTTTGGAATTGATAAACAGGCTCTAGATTATTGGAGTAATTAATTTACACATGAACTAAGAACAGTTTATAACTTTGGTACGGAGTATATATATATTACCATACTATTATTAAATTTTGACAATAGTAATTTTTATTTTTATTATTATTAATTAATTAATTAGTTAAATAATATTATCATAATTATTGTAATTTTTTTTTTTTTATTTTTTTTTATTTTTTTTTTTTGTACTCTTAATTCTACGTACTATTTATCAAAAGATATATCAAAAAGTTAAGCATCATAAATGTTGAGACAAAAAATGGAATAAAAAGTATTAACGAGTTTGACAACTTTAGGTGCTTTAATTCAATTCCTGTCCATTTAGTATAATACTAAATGCCATATTTTTAGTATGAAACTAAATGCCATATTTTTAGTTTTGAATTGCTAAGGAATATTTTTGGCAAGCTTATAAGAAAATAAATATACAATATAATTTCTTATCATGAACTTACAAATTGATCATAGGCGAAACTACATAGGGTAGTGGCACCAGCACACAGTGGATTTAAAACTTTCATTGCTAAAGTATTTTTATTTTTTTTATTTTTCTATTAGTAAATTTGAAATTACATGCTTAAAATTTGATTTTGCTCCCAAAAATCTTCATACTTTGCCAAAAATCTCCGAATTTTGCCCCCAACTTAAAAGTTCATGACCCAAAAGGTTGTATTTTCATGGAAGAATTGAAGAAAAAATTTACATTAAATGTGAACACTTTTAAAAAACTTTTGCCCCCGGTGAAAAAATTGCTGGTTCCGCCACTGAATATGATCATGTGTATAGACTATGTTAGAGTATTGTGAGTGGTAACGCGTCAGCTCGAAGTTCAGTTCAATGTTCTGCTATAACTTTTAAGTCGAATAAGTGGATGAGTGATCGGTGACGAATCTATGATGAAAACTTAAAGGCGCCTTGAATTTTTTTCCCAAAACTAATTATATTTGAAAGGTACCTTAATGGTTGTTGAACTCAAGAAAATGTGAATCTTTAAAATATATGAGTTCATATTGTTAACTTTAATGGTAGCCTACACAATTTGCAGCATACTTTATGTATAGACTATGTTAGATTATTGTTAGTGGTAACGCGTTAGCTTGAAGTTCAGTTCAAAGTTCTGCTATAACTTTGAAGTCGAAAAAGTGGACGAGTGATCGTCGACGAATCTATGATGAAAACTTAAAAGTGTCTTGAATTTTTTTCCCCAAAACTGATTATATTTGAAAGGTATTTTAGTGGTTGTTGCACTCAAAAAAATGTAAATCTTAAAAATATATGGGGTCCTGTCGTTAAGTTTAGTGGTAGCCTACACAATTTACAATATACTTTGTGGGAAAAAAAAAAATTCAAGCTAGTGGTGTCACAAGACATCACGGGTTATAAAGTAAATTTGCAACTGTGAATGATTCAGTGTTCACTTCAAAGTTTTGTCTAGTGTTATGAACTAAAATGATAGTATATTATTTTATTATCGTTTCAGTTTTTATATATATATATATATATATATATATATATATATATGGGCAGGTATATACGAGAACCACAAAAAGGCGAGAACTGCGATAACATTTTTATTTTATAGTTTTTATGCATTTAGATGCAACAAATTAAATGCAGATGTTAATTAATTCTCATATCATTAACAAACATTTGTTCATTACCACAAATTACATGTAAAATTGTTAATTATATGAAATATTTATATGTTTACAAACAAATATACACATGTGAATGATAAACTATATATTTAATTATATAGATAAAATATAAGTTTTTTTTTTATACTATTTTATGTTCATTCTTACTATCTATCAACATTTATGGGTGATTCAATCTACTCAAATGTGAATATCTTTGTAAATTAAAAGTTCTCGCAGTTCTCGCACTTTTTGTGGTTCTCGTTTGAAGTTTTGACTATATATATATATATATATATTTATATTTATATTTTAATTTTATTTGTTTTTACAGAGCACTAGAAGAGTTAAATGCCAATTTCAACCAGTTGACTACACTACCAGAAACCATCGGATATGAGCTGATCAACCTTAAAAAACTATCAGTCAACTCTAACAAACTCATCTTCCTCCCTTCATCAACCGGCCACCTCACCAATCTCCGCCACCTGGACGTCCGACTCAACCGCATTCGCTCCCTTCCTGATGACCTCGAAAACCTAACCAATCTCGAAATCCTCAACATTAGTCAAAACTTCCAATTCCTAGAAACACTTCCTTACTCCATTGGCCTTCTAATGTCCTTACTCGAACTCGACATAAGTTACAACAAAATAACCGTATTACCTGACTCAATTGGATGCCTAAAACGCCTTCGAAAACTGAGTATCGAAGGGAACCCTTTGGTGTCACCACCACATGAAGTTGTTGAGAAAGGTGTGCAAGCAATTAAGGAGTATTTGTGTGAGAAAATGAATGGTGGACATAGAAATTCGAATCAGAAAAGGTCGTGGATCGGGAAGTTGAAGAAGTATGGCACGTTTAATGGGGTTCGAATGTCGCATGAAAGGGAAGGTTATTTGATGCCGAATTATCGAACGATTGATGGACTTGCTTCGCCAAGGTATATGGGAATGTTTTCTCCTCGAAGGCTATTTTCTCCGAAAACTCATCTTAGTAGATGATGTGTGAAGTTTAGTGTGTGATTATCTTTATTATGTGATATCTGTATATAATTAGACTTAATTATGTGTTTGGTTGGTAAATGTAGACTATATGTGCATGCATGTGTACATGCACGTATGTTCATATGGAGTATGTGTTTGGATTTTTTTCCCCCTTTTCTAGTTTTTTTGTATTACATATTTACATTTTATTTACTTTATAATCATGGAACGATGATACTTTCATATAATTATCTAAGAATACATATGAGTAATGAGTTTAGATTTGGATATGATATGATCTTAAAGGGGTTGTGGTTTTATCATGAGTTGAAATTCCATGTGTTTGTTGTTAATCAATTAGATTTAGGTACTCGATGGCGGATTTGGAATTTAAAGTGACCCTTTTATAATAATGGGTTAAGTATAACCGGGTCAACGACCTCGTTTTCCTTTGAAATTTAAAGGTCGTTTTCATTTAAAAAATGACATCATTTTTATATGAGTTTTCACTGTTTTTGAAAGAAAAAAAAAATAAGTATAACAGGGTCATAAAATATTGGACGGATCAAACAGATGGGGTAGAGTCGGGTACCATTTTTCTTCTTAAACGGGATATAGTGATTAGTGCCAGACCTTTTTCAATAGTGCATGTTATATCACTGACAGTTAGAGCACCGAATCTGGTGACGCGTCAGATCAGTGTTAGTTCAGTGTCTTGCTGATGACTGGACGCTGACTGGACTAACATTGTAAATTGACATTGGTGAAAAAACAGGGGGAATTGGGACGATTGTCAGTTCAGTGTCTTGGAGAGAGAAGATATGATCCACCAATTATTTATTTATACATTTTCTTATATATTTTTACCACATTGTTAAACTGCATTAATAAAGATACGAGCAAATATTAAATTAAAAAATACATTAAAAGTCCTAAAATACACTTTTATTTTTTTTAAAAAGTCCTAAAACGATTACAAATTACTTATTAAAAAAAAGTCCTAAAATTACTTATTAATCCTAAAATTACTTATTAAATCCTAAAAATTACTTATTAAAAATAACAACAATTTAACGGCCATAGCGATTCAGAGATCCCGATTCATGCGAAGACGTATCATCATCTCGACCGTTCGAAGCCGGAAGGCTCCACACGTTCCTACAGTACAACGTGATACGTTTGTTCGTCAGTTTGGCCTTTCCGACCATTCGTACCCACACGGCT
This sequence comes from Rutidosis leptorrhynchoides, assembly GCF_046630445.1. Taxonomy (NCBI): domain Eukaryota; kingdom Viridiplantae; phylum Streptophyta; class Magnoliopsida; order Asterales; family Asteraceae; genus Rutidosis; species Rutidosis leptorrhynchoides. The sequence goes on from NC_092338.1 coordinate 51,431,068, forward strand.
TCGGATTGAAATTCCTTGAACAAATCTGTGACCTCGTCACAGTACCAAACGTCGGCGGCTTCGCAATCTACCCTATCACGTATAAAGCTTACAACGCGTTCTACATCGAAGCCGGTAATATCTAGAGCTTCGAACGATTGTGTGTACCCGTCGTACCAATATTGGCGGTTATCGGAAAGCTCACCGTTGTGATGGACGTCGAGGTTGATCAAGCAACGATTGGCCATATTTTTTGTGAATGTGTAAAATAATGAAGAAAATAGAAATTTTTTTGTGTGTGTAAATAATGAGATTGTAGTGTTTTATACAGGGATGAAGAAATGATTTAAAAAAAAACAACGGGCACTTAACGGATATAAATTGGAAAACGGGCCCCAGTAAAATTCGCTAGACCGAAGTCTTGCTCACGACGCCGAACCGACGCCGAGTCGGTATCGGCCGACCGTCGGTTGGTTCCAAATCGCAATCCGACGCCGAACTTGATTGTGCCACACCGGGTGCTCTTAGTGCACTTTTTGGTCAAAAAGTACAAATAGTCTGTGATTAGGCAGTGTCAATTTTTGACATTTTATAACCGTTGTGTCAGTTTTTTGTGTCAAATATTGAATAGGGTGATGTGATAAAATCTGATAGGAAATTGAGTGAGAAAAAATAAACTAATATAAAAAATACTACGTACATATTTATTAAATCATAAAAAATCTGATTGGTTGAAGGCAAAAGTGACGAATTTTGTTTTTGCGTCAAAAGTCCAACTGACGAAATTGACTAACGCCCCATTAGGCTCCGTCAATTTTCGTCAGTTTTGGGTTCCGGACCACCTTTTCCAGCCAGATAGCGAGCGATCACTCAGCAATTAACACTAACTGAAAGCAGCCGGGTCCATATAATTCGACAAAGGTAAATAACGCACGGTTAGAATTGGTCTTAAGAACATTGATTAATGTTGTAAAGATAAAATTTTGTGCATAAATATTTTAATCAACCTACATTCTATCACTATTTATAAGCACTAAAAAGCCTTCCAAATACTTACATATCATACAAAGTTTGACCGGTTTTATCAAACAATAACTATACATAAATTAACAACAAAAACAAGTTAAATTAATTCTGAAAGTCTGAAACTGATGACCTCAAGTAGCAGATCCGTTTATAGAGTTGTACATAACTACCATCAGAAGGTTCATTACAACACAAACATATATCAACAATCCAAGTTATCAGAAATCAAACAGTTGACTTAACTTTAATGTAGCAGATAAATAGAAAAAGACAAAACAATGGCAAACCTTAATAACACAACAAAACATATTATATAGAAGTCTTCGTACGATTTCAACAATCCAATAACAGCTAAAAGAGAGTTCAATAGATTGCCTTATAAAAGCTAAACACCTCAAACACTTGTACACACCATTTCATTCTACAATTACCTCAACTTACATACACAATCAAGTAACAATGGCATACCATTTAGCATTATTGTCTTCAATAATATTGTTACTAGCAGCAGGTACCAACGCTGGTGGTATCGCAATCTACTGGGGTCAGAACGGGGGCGAAGGCACCCTGGCTGAAACATGCTCAACCGGGAATTTCGATTACGTCAACCTCGCGTTTCTTCCAACATTCGGAAACGGTCAAACCCCAATGATAAACCTCGCAGGTCATTGCGATCCTTATAGCAACGGCTGCACCAACTTAACCACCGATATCAAATCATGTCAAGATAAAGGAATTAAAGTTATGCTCACTATCGGAGGAGCATCTGGAAGCTACTATTTAACCTCCGCTGCAGACGCAAAACAAGTTGCTACGTACCTTTGGAACAACTTCTTAGGTGGCACATCGACAACCCGTCCACTGGGCCCTGACGTTTTAGATGGAATCGACTTTGATATCGAAGGAGGAACGACCGAACATTGGGATGACCTGGCAAGGTATTTTTCTGGATACAGTGGTCAAGGTAAAAAGGTGTACTTAACAGCAGCTCCCCAATGTCCGTTCCCGGACGCATATATCGGAACTGCGCTTAAAACGGGACTTTTCGATTACGTTTGGGTTCAGTTTTATAACAATGCACCGTGTCAGTACAATGGAGGTTCGTCGAATCTAGAAGATTCTTGGAAGCAGTGGACTACTGAGATACCGGCAACGAAGATATTTTTGGGGTTACCTGCATCACCAACGGCTGCCGGAAGTGGATATATTCCGGTGGGTGACCTTACTTCGCAAGTGCTTCCGGCAATTAAAGGGTCTGCGAAATACGGAGGAGTTATGTTGTGGGATAAGTACCACGATAATCAAACTGGATACAGTTCTTCAATCAAGAGTCATGTCTAGTCTATTACTCTTATCTATTATGCATATAAATTTAAAATATGTGTGTAGTATACATTGCAATATGTATTGTTCCATCATATTTGTCTCCTTTGACGTTTTTGTTTTGTACACAGTACGACCCATATAGCAGACCTGTTTGACCCATTTTTATTTACCAGGCTTTATGTAGGAATTGCACTATGGACTTGGTCCTCCTTATTTGTTTACAATCCGAATGACTCTAAAGGTTACTACGGCCGTCTCAATAATTTGAAGGCCCTGGCCGAATGCAAAAATATGCTTTAATACACGTTAAATTTTTTATTACATACAAAAAGATAATACTTAAATTGATCAATATGAACGTGAATTGATCAATATGGAAAAAAAATTTCAAGACATACGTATCAAAGTGTTTTATTCTCAATATTTGTTCTCTAACAAGATTTTTATTTAATTTAATTGAATACTATGAGAATATATTCAAAATTTTGGGCCAAATTCCTATGCGGTTGCTCATATTGACTATGCCTATAGGTGCCTCTAAAGGTTACATAAGTAACCAAATGGACCCCATTTAGGTATTTCGGGTCTACTTGCCAGGCTTACTATCTAATGGAATTTGGTGTATAGTTTTGGAGACAATAAAAGAAAATGTGAAAATCAATAAATCATCATCAAGTAATCAATGCCATAGCAGATATATCAAAATTATCATCATATCACACACTAAGACCACCCCCTATGGTTAGTTACCCGTCCATTACCCGCTCATTACCCGTAACTAACCATAGGCACCACTTAGTTACCCGCGTTAGTAACCCGCTTTCACCATAGATTTAACGGAAGAGTTATAGGAATTGCGGGTCCCAGTGCTTTTTATTGTTGGACTTGATGCTTTATTGCTTGTACGTTGTATATTAAGAGGAGTATTGTTTTAGCCATGATATGGAGTGTTTAGTTATGAGTTAGTTATAGGATATTGGTGTTGATGTGACGCTGATGTGAAAGGTTAAGAGGATGAATAGTTTAGTTACGATAGGGAGTGGCCTAATGAAAAAAAAAGAAGTAATGTTTTGAAAGTTAATAACAGTAAATAGAAGGCTAAAAATTAAATCTTGAAAGTGTTATGTTACCTCTCGAATATTAGGAGATTGTGCTTTTAACAAACAGTAATCACTTTAATTCCAGATAATTATTTTTTAGCTTATTGATATTTATCTCTTTGTGAGGCCAACCCGGTTTGTTTACGTTCGGATCCCTACCCGTATGATCATCACTGCTGCCATCGTTGTTTATTACAGAAAATCATAAAATGTTGTTGTAATTTTGAAAACGGGTTCTTGGACTTATAAAAGAAACCGGGAAATTGCAACAATTGGGTGATTTCAATTGTGATTTTGACAAGTTCAAAGAATTTGAGAAAATAGGAAGATATTTGGGCATATTTGGTCCATGATTCTATCGAGCTTTTGGTTGCGACTTGTATCTAAGGGTATTTTTGTTATTTTAAGACAAAATTGCGTCGTTGATCCCTAAATTTTGTATCAGATAACATGGATACGATTGACCCTGAAACTAACAAGGGTTAAAAAATTCCATTAAATTCTACCATGTGCCTTGCACATGAGGAAAATTTTGTCAATTTACATATTTCTTGTTTATCCTCAAATTGAAAACTTTCATTTTCAACTTGTTTTTATATTTTTTTTTGCAAAGCTAGGAAGTTTTATAGATCACCAAAAATGATTACAACTCATGATATTCTTTTAGCATGCTTGAGGCATACTAGAGATCACCACATTATGAACATCAAAGAACATTGAACATTAAAACTTATTGGTCATTTCTAATGCTCTTGCGAGATTTTGCCAGTCTACCTCAATTTCATCCTGGGTTGGATTTCAAAACTTCAAACACCTTGCTAATAATTTTCGCTGCAGCCTTCTTCTATGCAACTAATTAACATTACAAAATAAAAAAATCATGTATGAAACTCAAAAGTCTTACTTCAAAATAATTTAACATTGCAAAAATAAACAATCACGTATAAGATCGGATCTACCATTTTTTTCCAGCAAATGTCTCGATTCTATCTTGAAACCAAATGTAGCTAAAGAAACTTTTCTTTTGAAAGCTCAAATTTCTACCCCAAAACTACCCACCTTAACAAAACCTTAAATCTTGAAACCGCAAGCTAAAATAAAACGGAAGCACAAACACCACCAATGAAGGATTTTTGGCACAATCGAGCTCAAAAACGCAAATTCCATCTCCTTACAAAAAGCTGCAACAAATTGATGACATCATGAAAACAAAAGGTTTACGAGTAAAGAGATCGTGGTATATCAGACTACATGCAGTCAACGAGAAAAACATCGGCAAAAAGAAGCACACCGGCAACGAGAAACACAAAAATCCAATAACACATAATATTGGTAGCACTTGGGAGTCCTCGGGAAAACGAGTGTGATGTTGAGGTGACGAGTAAAAAAACGAAAAAGGGAAGAGATGAGTCAGAAAGGTGAAACTCCCGACCACCGGCTAACGTCGGTGGCCGGAATAATAGTACATCTAGCCCTGAAGACCGAGGCTTTGATTGAACAGTGTGTATTAACCTCCAAGCAAATCATTGTATATTAACCCAATCAAATCAGTTGCAATTGAAGTCAACCCATTTTTTTTTTCTTTTCAATTAATCGTTGTGTAATTTTGATTTAGTTTTAGATTTGTTTTTGAAATCTTTTTAATTTGGGGAAAAAATGAAGATGAAGTGGAGGAGGAGGAAAGAAGTGAATACAAAGTTTAAAGATAGATAAACTGAAAAGACAAAAATACCCTCACATGCTTGGCACATGTGTTGAGTTAACTGAAAAACATTAACGGTTGTTAGTGTCAGGATTTTCTATGTTACAATTGCAAACTTTAAGGTTACCTAAGTCAAAATTAAAGAAAAAAGTTATTCATGTTATTTAATACAAAGTTTATGGACCAACGGTACAATTTTGTCTTATTTTAATTTAAATACTCCTTATATTTTTATTTTATTTTTTATAACACAAAAATACTCCTTATATAATATTACTCCATCCGTTACACATTAATAGTCCTTAAACAAAAAATACACAGTTTAAAAAAATGTTATAAAAGTACTGTACTTTCTGTTTACTTTCCAGTTTTACCCTTACCTTTTTATTTCACCTTTAATCATATTCACATACATTAAGGGTATAATAGAAATTAAAATTCTTATTCTTTTCTATTTATAGAAATGAACAATTAATTTGGGACATTCTAAAATGGAATACTGAATATTAATATGGAACGGATGGAGTAATATTTATTTATAATTATAATTATTTTATTTGGTACCGAGAATATTTTTTTTATATTTATTATTTATTATTATTTTTTAAAGGTGGTCAGATGGGGATGACACTCGAGAGTGACGGGAGTCCAAAACCCAGGACCTGCCCGCAAAGATTTTTTTCTATGCCCGCGGGTACTCGTTTACCTACTAAGAGCACCAGGAGTCGTTCAGTGTTAAATCTCGATGTTAAGCTTAACACTGAGATTTAACACTGGGGTCAAAACAAGAGAAATCGTTCACTGTTAAATCTCAGTGTTAAATCTCTTAACACATCGTTAGCCTGGTAACGGTGATGTATTTAACATCGATTTAACGGTGATTTAACACCGGAGGGGAGTCGTGCGCACCGTGTCCCCGGTGTTAAATCTCTTTAACGGTGGCAATTTGGTTCGACTCCTAGAGCTCTAAAGAGTAAATTTTTCTGTCTATACTCAAGGGTACCCGCGGGTTACGGGTTTTTTTCGCTATTGTATTGTCATCCCTATGTTCAAACGAATTAGCTGAAGCTTATTTTTATTAGAGACAAGTTGAAACTTATTATTTTTTATTTTATTTTTAAGTTGTTAGAGCTGGAACTTATAATTTTAAATTGATTATAAAGGATTCAAATATAAATGTAAAATAAATAAATGATAAAATGGTATTTTAATAATTTTATCATCATAAATTTTACTTTTTTTAGAAGGTGGTATTAAGGTGGTGTTTGGCTCAAGGATTTGAAATTCTATCATGCGTTTGGTTCGTTGATTTGAAATTCAAAGATTTGTAAAACGTAAATGTATAAAATAAACGTAAACCATATACGTAAAACATAAATCGTAAACGTAAAATGTTAAATAAAACTTAAAACGTAAACCGTAAACGTAGAACGTAATGTACAAAGTAAACTGTCAACCGTAAAATGTAACGTAAAAATAAATCGTAACGGAACGTAAACATGAAACGTAAACGTAACACCAACGTAAAACGTAACACCAACGTAAAATGTACACGTAAACGTAATACGTAACACGTAAACGTAAAAGTATAACGTAAAACATAAAGGTAACACGTAAATCGTAAAATGTAAGCGTAAGTCGTAAATCGTAATAGTAAACGTGAAAAATGATAAACATAGAATTTTCAGCAAGTTTGAATGAGAGGCTACTGGAAGTCTGGGGTAAAGCAAGTATAGTGCTGGTTGAAACATCTCGAGTCTGTATGCAATTGTAACGTGACATACTGATTGAGGGACGATGATGTAATCAAGGGGGACAAGCATTAGAAGCCATGGTCTGATCTAAGAACAAATATGTGTCGTCCATTGCTTTCTCTTGCACTTTTAGATCATAACTTTAGGTTAACATTACAGGTTTTAACAAGTTTTTATACAGTGTGTTGACATTGCTCTATGTAGTGACGGAAGTTGAAGAATTTTGTAACGAGGGCCGGATACGACAAGTTTTATCAAGAAGACCGAATGATATTAGCGTACAACATAGAAAAAGATGTGGCTTCTCCCTGACGGGATGAACAGAACTTCAGGTAGTTACAAAATAGAAATTTGTAGCCCTTTGAGTTACAAGCGTTTGAACTTTTGAATCAAATTATATTCGAATTCATATGAAGAAGATATTATCAAAACGGTGATAGCTCGCAAATTTTGCAAGCCTTCACGACTTTGATTATATCTCTTCCATTCAGACTCGGCTTTAGTTGATTCAAAGGTCCAAACGTTCGTAACTCAATGGACTACAAGTTTTATTTCTGTTGTAGGGGCCACAACCCCTACCTACCCATGAAATGCTCCGCCCTTGCCTGTATAATTTGTTGGGAAAACAACAACAAACACAATTAACAATACCAAATCAAAGAAAACAAAAATCACGTTGTTAATGATTCGGTCCCATGGGACGCTAGATGTGTGACGAATTCTCCTTTCGGTTGTTGACAAAGTCATGAAAAGCTATGAGAGTGACCATGTGGAAGCTATTCTTATCGATTTCAAGTGATCCGCTCAAGTCTACGACTAAATTTAGCGACTTTGTGAAAGACATTAGATCGAGAGGTTGTTGTTAGAGGAAAATTGTATCGATGATAAAAGTTCTACGTCGAAGTTCTGCTTAATCCTTAGGCAAAGCAAGCAAGCACCGACGTAAAAATAAAAACGTTACGGAAATGAAAACGCAGTTAAGCAACACAACTAATCAACGATTATCATTCTATTTGGTGCAACAATAAAAGAAACAAACCACCGAGGTATTGCCTGAGTGGTTTCCAAGCCTTAGTAGGGGGACCCGCTATAAGTTGTCAAACAACCCGGGTTCAATTCCGATAAGGGGGAAGTTTTCTCCAGGATTTTTCCGCGATTAGTTGCCAAGCAACCCGGAACCCGCGATTAGTTGCCAAGCAACCCGAGTCAATCCTTGGAGTTTCCTACCTAGTGTGTGTGGGTCGCAAATGAGGGTATTCAATGCGAAAATTTGTCGTTCTAAAAAAATAATAGAAACAAAAAAGGCTATCTTTTATTTATGTAGTGTTTTTTTTTTCAGTCCGAGCTTTTGTTATTTCGCTGCTCGGACAGCGGGGAAGTGTAGACGGATTACAGATAGTTAGGCCCAAGTTCGTTTGTGGGTTTGGTCCATTAGGGTTTCACAATGTACTCTATAAATATGCATCAATAATAAAGTAATCTTTACGGGATTTCATTGTTTAACAGTTGTTGGTGGTGTGTCTCTTTTTAGTGGTTTAGTGAGAAGATGGACTCCAATCTTTCCTCACTGGTTTGCTTCGATGTCCTCTTTGTTGCTTCCCATGTTCTTGTTTTCGGTTTTATATATATAGTCTTGTTTGTCAGTTTGTATGGTTTCTATTAGGTTAGCCGTAAGTGTTTTGAGTTCTATTTATTTAGTTGCATGTGATAGTTGAACTCGGATATTTAATCGGTTTGCTTTTTGGTATTTAGGGCTTCATCTTTTGGTTTCCGATTTTCTTTTATCGGTGTAGGAATTAATATAGTCCTGAAGTTTAAACTAACCATGTATGTATTGAAAAGATTTTATCATAACTAATTGGATCGTCGCTTGTTTTGTGAATTGGTTTTCCATGTAAGAATTACAGGAACAATTTTATGTAATACTCCTATGTTCTTGTTCATGAACTCACCCTATGTGTATAGGCCCATTATTCATGCACATTGACTATGCTTATGATCATTGGCATCTTTTCATGGATTCAGAGAATGAAAGCATTAGAAAATGTATATTTTGGTGATATACAAATGATTCCTTTTTCTTGTTCAACCACATGAACACGTCCTATTTAATGAGATATATGAAACTAAAAAGTACCCATATATACATTTTTTTTAAACAAAGATAACAAAAACTTTATTATGAAACTAGGAAACATACAAAAAACCACAACCCGAATCACCTAAACAAACACAAAACAAAAATAAATTAAGCTAAACAACCCGATCAACGAAGCGAAGCCGTACAAAACCAAAGGGAAATAGAGGGCGAGAAATCAATGAATTTGTTCCTTTAAAGACGACTCGTCTAATAACTTCACTGCATTTAGTCATTTACTCCATATTGGAACTCCGAACTCATGAAAAGAGACACAAGCTGAACTCATCTTATTATTAATCAATGGTGAGGTATGACAAATTGAGGGTAAAGATGCTGCATGTTTCTTCTTGTCTAACACTTGGATATTATTTTTCCATATAATATAGCTATCATATGTCAGATCTTAATTAAATTTTCACACATTATTCTTGATTAACTATACCGAAGTTGGATGCATAATTCATTCATTAATTATTTTTTATTATTTTGTGCCAAGTCTTAGCTGGCCACGTGGAGATTATATCTTTCAATTTAAGTCAGTTCGCTTGGAACATATGCATGTTCATTGGTCCATTCTTTATTCACTTCCTATAATTTATGTGTTAGACCAAATACCATTTGGATGTTGATGTATATTAACGTCTCATATTTGGTTAATCGAGGTATAATAATTTATATATGTTCAACTATTTTAATGGCAACTTCACAAATTGTTGCTAACAAAAATATGACATTTTAATATTATTTTTTTCAAATACACTGTTAAAATCACACACTATATACCAAGAGGAAAATTAAAAACTTAACATTAGTACCTACAATTTTCATTGCTTTCATGTAAGATCTACATCTATAATTTCCTTTCAATTCAAATAAAAGAAAATAAAATTGACAATAATATTAATAATTTAATAATAATAATAATAATAATTAATCTAAAAAAGAAGAAGCAAAATGCTGTATAATTAATCTCTGAGTAACACGTAAGCTGCATGTGATCTTCCCCAAGTCGTACGTTGAATCATGCATATGCATCTTTGACCGATCTAGTCTTTGAGTTACAACCCAACGTTGACTTTATACTCCTTTTTGTTTCTTTTCTTTTTTACACTCCAAGCAGCACATAGTAAAGTATTGTTATGGGTAAGGCTACCAACATACCAAATATCACCCTGCAAATTTTCCAAATTCAAAAATCACTATATGCTTTCCAAATTATATATATATATATATATATATATATATATATATATATATATATATATATATATATATATATATATATATATATATATAGGGGCAGAATCAATGGGGAAGTAACCAATCGGGGGGAAGTGGGGGGAAGAAAAAAAAAAAAATTCGTTTTTTTTGAATTTTTTTTTCCGGCATCAAGATCACATGAAAATATGAACATTTAGAAGAGACACTTCGTGATGAATGTTATTATTTAGGCGAGAAAACGATCGACAAAAATAACATTCAAGATAATATTGTTCGTGAAGAATATGAACGTTTTTTTTTTCATGTTTTGTGAAGTAAAATTTAGCCCGATTTAGAGTTTAGGGTTTAGGGTTTGGTGTTTTGGGTTTATTCCATAAACCCAAAACACCAAACCCTAAACCCTAAACTCTAAACCGTTCGTGTTAAAAACTCAATCTAAATCCTAAATCTAAACCCTAAATCTAAACCCTAAACCCTAAATTTCTAAACCCTAATATCTAAACCCTATAAACCCTAATATCTAAACCCTAATATCTAAACCCCAATAGCTAAAATCTCAAAATACGCTCGAAAAAGCGATAATTGTTATATATTACTTCTTCGAGCGTTTTCCCGCCAAAATAAAAACATTTATCACAAAGTGTCTCTACTAAATGTTCATATTTTAATCTCATCTATAATGTTCGTGAACAAAGTTTTTTCAAAAAACGAAAAAAAAAAAATTTTGCTTCCCCCCGCTTCCCCCCGAATGATTACTTCCCTCTTGATCCTACCACTATATATATATATATATATATATATATATATATATATATATATATATATATATATATATATATATATATATATATATATATATATATAACGAAAAAGTTATTCTTGATTGTGGTTGAAAGTTATTTATGGATTGTTATATGTATAAGTTATATGTATAGATTATATATATTATTTACAATTATTATTATTATTATATTATAATATTACTCCTTTTCTTTCCGATACATCCTAAACTTTTGCAAGTTTCCATTAATATCAATTTATTATTATTTAATTTTTAGGTTATATTACAAGAGTATATGGACGGAGTATTAGTGAATTACAATAGTACAATATTATTATTATTATTATTATTATTATTATTATTATTATTATATACGACATTTTTTTTTTCTTCTTCAAATTTACAATTAACTCCCCTCACACTTGTGTATTAATTGTAATTTATTAGGGGTATAAAAGTTAAATTCAATATTTAATATAAACCCACTAAACTAAACCAACCAACATTTTTTAAACGAATTTATCTTTTTTATGCCGCGAGTTAGGTTCCACCGCCATCACCGTTCAACTCGAAATAATTTTACAAACAATACGCAATAAATTGTATTCGAAATGGAGCTTCGATGCACTACCAACGGAGTATTTCTTTTTAGCAATAAATATGGAAGTGATTTGAATTTACAGTTTAAGTCCTTAAAATATTTATGAACACCCAAATATAACTATTATAATATTAATTATACATGACGACTTCCTCGAGTACCATTATTTTGCCGAAATGACTAAAAACCTTTCTAAAATTAAACTCGCGGGTTAAAAATTTTAGTGTACTCTAAATATTACGTAACTAATGTTACGTTCCATAACAAATATTACTTAAAATTTTCAGTGTACTTAACTAATGTTACGTTTCAATGCAAATTTTTAGTGTACTCTAAATATTACGTAGTAAATAATTTATATATTAAAAAAATATTAATTGTGAGAAAAAAAATTGTAGACATTAAGTAACACCATCCAAAACCACTTTTAAAATTTGTCAACACCACGAGCTCTTAAACTCAAAAGAACTTTTAAAATTCGTCAATACTACAGACTCTTAAACTGAAAAGGAATTTTTTAAATTTGTCAACACCACGGGCTCTTAAACTCAAAAGAATTTTTAAAATTTATAAACACTACGGGCTCTAAAATAATTCTTATACTTTTCTTATTTTATTAGTATCGCTATTTACATATTAATATGAACTGAAATTTACATTTTTTGCACGGTTTTTTACTCACCCGTGCAACGCACAGGCTCAGAAACCTAGTATATATATATATATATATATATATATATATATATATATATATATATATATATATATATATATATATATATATATATATATATATATATATATATATATTATTCTCTCTTCTAACTAGTACTACACAGAACTAATAAAAACAACTTACGCAGTACTCAAAATATCAGCATGAACATTGTACTCCTTGGCGAAAACAAATGGTACGATTCCTTGAGGTAGAGCCGCCTACGTTTTACAAACAAATTTAGCCCCGATTCAAATTACTTAAACGATTTTAGATGATAATTTGTACACCGTCATATTTTATATATACCTGAACAATAGCAACATGAAGAAGAACGCCGCGAAGACCAATCGCGATGGATGTAGCCGCCATGACTGCAGGACCCGTCAAAAATCTCACAGCCATTGAAAATGTTGCCACACGCTGCCCACATGCTATTATTTTGGGCTGTAATGCCATAAATAACCCTGTATATATACAACATTCATTCATTTCATTTAATAAATAAAGAACAATTATTAAATATACAAGTGTATTAATATTGAAGTACTTCTTCAATAATAATGTACCTAAACTGAACATGGCCATTCCTAGTCCTGCATCTGATAAAAGTGATATTGATCCACTTACTATGGTAGGCATTTTAATGTCCCACCTATAAATGCGAAAACACATACAATTATTGATTGTTACATAAAGTAAGTAAGTTACTCAGTTTAATTAGTTGTGAAACTAGTTGAAATCTAACCTGAATGAAACTAGAGACCAAATGAGACCCAAGAGACTCGAATACGTGTTTGGGTTTCTAATAAGTTTTCGCCAAACCATAATCAGAATGAGCCGTGTCATGACACTAGCTGGTGGCATCCGGTGGCTCTTATTTTCGCCTTCTTCGGTTCCTAGTTTCTTGAATGGAGAGCCGTTTATTGTTAGTTGCGGTTCGTCTATATTAATCTCCTTTTGTTCACCGTACGTCTTTGTCATTGGACTCAAATTTTCTGCAATAAAATTATGTTTTAGTTTTCTTTTCCTGCTAATATAACGATTACTATTAAAAATAAGAACCTTCATTGAATAATTTGAAAGAACCTACAACCGATACGATCAAACAAAAACAAAATGATAAGACTCGAAAACAGTAGACCAACTAACTAGCAGCGGTTGACCAAAATGAGGATCCCAAATTGCGTGAGCAATAGGTCTTACATGTAAAGGGTCCTATACCCATGACTCAAAATTTCCTTGCCAAGCTACATGAAAAGCTAACTAAGACCGAGCCAAAACAAGACTAAACTAATCGTGCGCAACCAACGGGATAAAAGACGAGAAATAACCAACCACCTAAAGAAGACAATAAAAGAAACGCACCAAACAAACCAAAGATTCAACTAAACCAAACAAACAAAATGAAGCACGCTAAGTGCCCTTGAAGGATCCTTTACCACCTCTTTAAGTAGTACTCGTATTAGTTAGTTGAAATTTTATGTATGCATTATAAACATAAAAATTAAATTATGGTACAAAATACATTGGTTAAAGAATAAATGTTACCTGGTGTGGGTATAGCTCTAGATGGATCAATGGCACCAAACTCAGCAGCAGCCTTATTAACTGCATTTTTCATGTTACCTTCAGAAACAGGGGATGCACTTGAACTCCAAACAAACATATGAAGCTCTTTATTGTTGCTTGGTGGTGGTGGTGGTGGTGCGCCACCGCTACCACCACCTCCTCCAATGTCTTTCTTCTTTTGACCACCACTACCCGCAGCACTTGTGGAGCCTAATGAAAAGGTAGGATTTGGAATAGGTGGTGGATATGAACAAACTAGACTATTGTTGTTAGTGTTATTATTGAACAACTCCCCACTCATACTCCTTCCTACAGTTCTTTTCTTTCCTATTCTCAACATTTCTTCTTCGAAATTCGATGTTCTTGGAGTTGGCCCCTTTGAGGATTGCATTGAGAAAACATCTCCACCGCCAAAACTATTGGTGTACCCGTGTTTAGGGCTTCCAGCTTTACTAAACATCGCGTAAAAGTCTGATTGGTTAAAACTGGAAGCCCTGGGTGTGGGGCCTCTTGAAGACTGCACGGAGTAGATCTCTACTCCGGTCAAGTTTGAAGCCCTAGGGGTCATACCAGTGATATTATGTGATTTGATATAAGATGATATAACAGATCGCGATGAGGCTGTTGAAGACCGCCTCACCACCACATGGAGCTTTCCGTCATCTCCTATCTCGGCGTCAGTCTGTAAAGGCTCGCGACCGTTTAAAGAGACGACATCAGACTCCACGTGGAAAGATGTGATTGAACCAGCAGTTTCAGGAAACTGCTCGGTTATGAGGAGCTTTGCTCCTCTATACTCGAACATGAAAAGCATGAGCGTGTACCAGATTACGCTCTGCAACACCACAATCTGTACCATAAGGGATCCAGAAAAATCTCCATACATAGCTTTGAGCAAAGGGATGCCCATGACTAAAGTGTTTGGGAGTGTTGAGAGGGAGAACAACGTGATCATCCATTCGAGGCTCCCGTTCTTACTAATCCATTGCCACACGAACAAAGAGGACAATATAACGAGTTTTTGAAGTGAATCAGCAGCAATAAAGTGATAGTTCATCTGGTAGGGATTATTCGAAGATATAAAATGGAAAGAAAGAAGTGGGACAGCAAAAACCGCCACAAAACGGTTAATGCCAGAGCATTGATCCGGGGTGAAAATTTTCCACCACCGGACCGAACCATAAGCTAGAATCATGGCAACATAAAGCGGCACAATGGCTGCGAGAACATCGTAAATGTCCTTTCCGGTGATCATGGTGCTTTTGCAACATGTACACTAGGAGTCACAAAGCCACAATTAAGTACACACGCAAGTTGTTGTTGTTGGTGGTGGTGGTGGTGGTGGTGGTGATAGTGGTTGCAGAGGGTGGTGGATGAAGATGCAGGGTGAAAGGGTTGTAGATAATGCCCAAATGATGGTTGAATATAGATCCTTATGTATTGGAACTTATGAATAAAGGCAATTAATGATACAATTGCCAAAAGGAATCTTAATTGTATTTCGATTATAATATATTGGTAACGGACAGATTTGAGTTGTTATTATTATTATTATACGAGTAGTAAATTAACAAAATCAATAATTAATTCATAGTACAATGTGTTAATATGTTACTTATTATTTTACTCCTCGATCTAATGTTCACTAATTATTATATTTATTTTGTTAAATATAACCTTTATAATTATTACTTTATTAGATAGTAATATTAATTTATTATTTTATTATATTCTTATTAATATTTTATTAGTTGTTGTTCGTTCTCTAGTTGTGAAGGCTCGTCGGTTTGTCGATCCTTTTTTTTTTTTTTTGAAAAGCAAGGTAGATATTATTACTATTAAAAAGGGATTACAAGGACCTATACACATCTATACATCGCGGATAAGGAATTACGTTGTGAAATAAATTACAAATAACAAACGCCAAGCCAAACAGATACAATTTATAAAACTATGAGGGACAATAGAAATTGAGAACAAGCTGGTAAGTTGGAGCAAACAGTGCCGACCATTGAGACAACAAAGTTAAAAAAGCAACAACCCATTTAATGAATCCCACATAATTGAATAAAATGGATCATTTGGCCGACTAAATCAAGATGGAATTGTATACTAGCCGATACCAACACGATGCGGGGGAGCCATAACATAGAAAGATGGGTTGATAAGCCATTGATGTCATTTAAGTGGTTTCTTCTTTGAGCGTTTGGAAATCCAACTAAAGCTTTGCGTTTGGATTTCGAATAGGATTGTTGCGGTAATCCATTCCTTTTTTGTGAAAACTTTTAAGTTCCTTATTTCCAAATTAGATAACAATCCATTTTGTAGCTTGCCAAATAGTAGAACCAATGCCATTGCTAGTGAATGATTGATTGTTGATAAGAGCGTCCTCAATATTTGTAATCGTGAGTTGTTGTTGGTTCCACCAATCAAGGACGAGTGTCCAAATTTGCGAAGATTTGAGGCATTGAATTAGAATATGGTCGGTAGTCTTTACTTGGGTGTTGCAAAGTGGACAAAGTATGGTGTCAAGATCGATGCCGCGTTTATCAAGCTCGACTCTAACCGGGATCCTTTTTTGGATGGCTCGCCAGGCAAATATATTTACTTTTTGTGGAGTGTAATTGTTACGAGGAATTGTGATGTTGGAAGCGTTTGTACCGAGCTTTAGGTTGTTGATCAATTGAGCAAGAGTCTTGGTCTTGAAAATACCGGATGTATCTAGGTTCCATTTCCATGAATCGGGCCTTCCGGATAATGAAATTTATGAGATTTGTTGGTGCATAATCCCGAGTTCTATTATGTAATAAGTTCTATTAGTTTTGTGTTTCGTATTTCAGTCATGTATGAACATCGTCATTAATACTTTGTATTTAAATTGCTTAGTATAATGTCGTGAAATGGTTAAGAGCAGTTGGTTGGCTGCTCAGACCATCGAACGATGGTAGGGACCATCGGTCGAGGGACTCTCACCATCGGCCGTAGGTCCCAGACCACCGACCGATGGTCACTGGAATTATATATATATATACGGGTTTTGTGGTTCATTGTTAGGTTACACACCAAAACCCTATTGCCGTCGTATTACTCTGTGTTTACCGTCCCAGACCAATCCCCAACCGAATACAAGGCTCTAGGCATCGATTATATCAACTATTTGTTGGTTAGATTGATCCCAATAGTTAATCAAGTATTCGACTCACCCTAGTTATCGTTTGCGCCGTTAATCTAGGTTAATACGTTTGATCTAAGGTCCATAGTACGTCTACAAAGTGGTATCAGAGCGTAGAGTTGCTGATCCAAACGTTTTTGAGTCGATCTTATAGTTTTTATTTTAGGGTTTTGGTCAAAACGGGTTTTCAATCAAAAGTTGAAATTTTTACTTTTAAATCTTGTGTTTTCGAGTCTATTTTTGTTCAAGGGTGTTTTTCTGATGTTTCTATCGGTTTTGTTTAAGTCTAGAACGTCAGATTTGATCAAAATTGAAGTTTTTTTCGAAAAACCCTAGCTTTTTCTGCCCAGAATTCGTAAGAACTATCCTCGGCCGATCGTCCTAGACCATCGACCATTCGTCACGACCCTCGACCGTACGTCGGACACAATCGACCGATCGTATAGCATTGAACCGGAGGACAGTCTTTCATAACTTAGAACCGTTTGTCTTAACCATCGGCCTTTTGTCTTTTGTCCATCGACCGATCGTTTGTCATCATCGGCCGACTGACTCTTCCATCGACCGAAGGTCCTTACGCTAAGATTGAGGTACTGAGTTTTCACCATCGACCGTCAGTCTTAGACCTCTGACCGATTATCACCGTCCTCCGACCGATCGACTCATCCATCGGCCGATCCTCTTTTGAGACAGAATCTTTTAATTGCACTTAAGTAATCTTAATCAATCTTAATCAGTCAAAATGTCTGACACTAATGAACAAATGACAAATGAATACAGCGCGTTAGTAATTGCACCTGGACTACAAAAACTGTTACTTAATGAAAGTGAATCTGGATCAGTGAATAAACTACCTAGACTTGACAACCTTAAGAATTTCTTGGACTGGAAAGTTAGGTTTGTTATTTACTTAAACAGTGTCGACTCTAGACTTTGGGAATGTATTGAGAATCTGTATGTATGGCCATGTGGAGCAGATGGTGAACCCAAAGAAACTTCACAGTTTAGTCCCACAGAGCGTGAAGAGTATAATCTTGAGTGTAGATGTTATGCTCAGCTAACCCAAGCGTTGTCTAAGGAGATTTTTCAGCAATTTAATAACCGAAACAAAACATCGTATACTATCTGGTTGGCTCTTCAATCAGCAACAGAGGGTACAGCTACTTATCGTGCGACTAAGGGTAAGGTTTTGAAGGATGAATGGAGGGTGTTTGCAGCTCTTCCATCAGAATCTCTAGGACAGACTTTGGAAAGATATCGATTATTGGTTGCAGAGATGGCAGATTATGGGATTGAGGTGCCTGATGAAAAGGCAGTAAGGGTGTTGAAAGATGGTCTTCCAGAAAAGTGGGATCATGAGATTGAAAAGATTCAGAACAGGTACAGCTCATCAGGTCGTCCGTTGACACTAACAGCTTTTACTTCAAAGTTGATGGAGAAGGACATTCAAGATGAAGCAAAGAGAAAGAGACTTGGTTCTGTAGCAGCTGCTGCATCATCTTTAGCTTCGTCTTCTGGTACTCATGCTCCACTACAGACAGCATACATATCAGTCAATGCTTCACAAATGTCTGCACCATCGTCTCAGTCGGGCTACTTTAATGCTAAATTACAAGCTCAAAATTCTACAATTAAGATGATTGAGGATTCTCCGATTCAATAGACTCAGACTCAAACTCAAACTCCTGTGTTTCAAACTGAGAATATCAAGAAGAGATCTCGCGAATCTATTCAGGAAGATATGGCATTGGCAGCTATTGTTGTTAACTCATACAACGATATGATTGGTGGATAAGTGCTTAATAGTCATCTTGAAAATGAAGACTATGATCAGATTGATGAGGACGAGCTTGAGAGAATGGATATACTCTACTGTATGGGTAGCATTGTGAGACGCGCTAGAAAGTACTTGAAGAGAACAGGACAAAGATCGTTGAGTTTGAATCGAGATTCGAAATTTGGTTTTGATATGTCAAAGGTTAGGTGCTATAATTGTGATGAATATGGTCATTTTAAGAAGACTTGCATGAGATCACCCAATCCTGGTTTTCATGATCCTTTTCACCAGACATTCATCTCAGTTACACCACAACATGTAATTGTAGAGAAAGAATCTTCGGCTTCTGTTCAATCCAAGGATTTGACTACAACGTATGCGGATGAAGTATGTGACTGGTCCATCTTGGTAGATACGCAAAAGGCTAATGTTGTGTTTGTAGGTAAAAGCGAAGCAGAAATTGAAGAGGAAAGAATTGTTCGAAAAAAATGCAGGTTGTAAGGGTAAGGATAATCCGAATTGCACATGCTATGTGTGCAAATGTGATGCTAGGTTGAAGAGAGCAGAAAAGCTGATGAAATTTTGCTTCAGGAAGAGGATTAAGGATAGGTTGTATGATAAGTTTCGCAAAGCTCGGGACTTATCTGATCTTGAGTTTACTACTGACTCGTCTGATGAAGAAGAAGGGATAAGTTGTCATGTTGGTACTTGGTTCAGAAAGGAGCAGGAACATTTGCTCAACTGTGATCTTAAGAGTGATGATGAGAAGATTGTTACTGTTCAGAGTCCAGTTTGTGGAGATCAAGGTGAGAGTAAAGGAGGTTATGAGGCTGATTACTCGGATAGTATGAGCTCAGAGTCAGAGTCAGTATCAGATGCAGATTCTCAGGATAGAAGAAATGACTATGCATTCATGACCAACACGCCCGGAAATGATAAGGTATGTATTGACTCAGTTTCTAATTGTTCTAAATGCATTGGTTATGAACAGGAAATTGAGAGGCTTGAATGTGTTATCACAAAGCTTAATGAGATATCTGTTACATGTGAGACTTGTCCTAAGCTTAGAATTGACCTTAAGAATTTAAGTTTGGAGAATCAGACTAATAAAAAGAACTATGATGATGCGCTTTTCTACCTTAATAAACAGAAAGACTATGTTGATGTGAGTAAGTCTTTAGAAAATCAGGTGGGTCACTTAAAATCAACGGTTATAGATGATGGAAAAGTGATTACTATGTATTTAGGACAGATAGAGACTCTTAAGGCAGAAAGGGATTCATTTAAGTTGAAATACGAGTCTGAAAAAGCTAGGATCGACAATTGACAGAGGATGTCTTATGTGAAACAGACTTTAAATCCTCCTAAACAGCAGGGTTTAGGTTACAACCAGGTTGCCCCGCCACTTTTAGGTGAGTATATTAACAAACCAGTTGAGAAAAGTAAGGGTCCTGTTGTAGAACTAGAATATGGTAAGCCTAAAGAAACACCTGTTGAGAGTTCTGTTAAGATAGTTGAGTCGAAGAAGCCTTTAGATGTTGTCTATGAAACAGAGTCAGATACTGATATCGACACTGAGAAAGACAGCAAACCTTTTGAGCTTGTCACTAAACCAGTTACCATTCTGAAAAATCCTGTTAATGCTGGTAAGATGACTGAGAGTCAAAAGGCTCAGTCTAAGAAAACTGTGACTCCCAAACAGAATAAGAAGAAGAACACCCAGGGAGTGTCACCTAAGTTTGTCAGTAAGGGAAGGATAGATGAATCAGGTCCTAAGGTAGAACAATCACCAACAGGGGCAAGTTCCAAATCTGGGAGTGTGTCCAAGTATTTTCCGCCTGGTCGTCGACAGACTGTTAAGCAACAAGTCTCGTCATTCCCTACGACTAGACAACATACTGAACCACCTATGAGACAGTTTTCACCAATTAGATGCAAATTGTTTAATTCTCATGATTTTGATAATGTTAACTGCTTCAATTGTGGGAGGTTGGGACACATGGCTATGAATTGTAGACCCATTCGACAGACATCAAGAAGGAAGGTTGATCTTAGTCCAAATCGTTCCTTTAATAGGAGATCACCTTCACCAGTGTTTAATTCTTTTTCTGTGTAAAATAATGATAAAAAGGCTTTTCAAACTAATGATTATTATAGAAAATCATTACCGAATAACACAGTTTGGAAACCTAAATCAGAAGTTAAGAGTGTTCAAAATCCTGAAGGTCCTTCTGGATCTAAAGGACAATGGGTGGAGTTGCCAGTTGTTGGTGTTGATGGGAAACCCACTGCCATTAGGGCATGGGTGGCCCTTTCTAACTAATCCTCTTATTTTAATGTGCATGTCGCCTACAATCCACGCTGCAGTACTTGGATTGTTGATAGTGGGGCGTCCAGGTACATGACAGGGAACTTGTCTTTGCTGTCTAATGTGAAAACAGTGGATGGAGGACCAGTTTCTTTTGCAGGTAGTGAAGGAGGATTTATTACTGCTCAGGGTGTTATTACTAATGAGAACGTCAGCTTTGATAAAGTTAATTATGTAGAGCAGATGTCGAACAATCTGCTTTCAGTTTCACAAGTTTCTGACAAAAAGTATACCATTGCTTTTGATGATAAGTTTTGTTATATTTTGAGAAAATAGTTTGTAATTCCAGAAGACATGATTCTGATGATGGCTCCAAGGTGCAAGGATCTCTATATCCTTGATATGCGTAAGGCTCATGTTAAAGCAGCTACAGGCCATCAGGCATTTATTTCTAAGGCTACTGAAAAGGAGTCGATTATATGGCATAAGCGTATGGGTCATCTGAGTCTAAGGAAGATGAATAATCTAGTCCACAATGAATTGTTTGAAGGTGTGAATGTTAAGAGTTTTCATTTTCCTGAAGGTTATCTTCCGTGCAAGCAAGGGAAACAGACTAAGAAGTCACATACTGCCAAGAAGCATCATTCAGTTAATATTCCTTTAGAATTGCTGCACATGGACCTCTTTGGTCCAGTTAACTGTAAAACTCTCACCGGAGAGTCTTACTGCTTGGTGGTTACAGATGAATATTCCCGTTTCTTGTGGTTTGTGATGTTGAAACACAACTTAGATACTTTCGATCATATTAAAGTTTTGATTCCGAAGCTAGAAAGTTTGTATAAGTTGAAGGTTAGAAAGATTCGTACTGATAATGGTATGGAATTTAAGAACAATCAGATGCTGATGTTTTGTAATGAGAAGGGGATACAACAACAGTTCAGTCTTGCTTATACACCTCAATCAAACGGTGTTGCTGAAAGAAAGAACATGACTCTAATTGAAACCGCAAGAATAATGCTAGCAGATTCTTGTCTTCCAATTATTTTCTGGGGTGAAGCCGTGAGTACTGCATGCTACGTTATGAACAGAGTTCTAGTGGTGAAGAGACATGGTAAAACATGTTATGAATTGTTACACAAGAGAAAGCCAAACATTAAACATTTTGAACCCTTTGGTGCACCTTGTACTATTCTGGTACGAGACGCTGGAGGAAAATTTAATTCAAAGGTGATCTCTGGTATCTTCTTGGGATATGGGAATCCGAATAAACGGGTGTATAATACTGAGTCCAAGTGTGTGAAAGAACGTTATGAGGTTGATATTCAACGCAATGCTCCACCTCGTGTCAGTAAAGGATTCGCATGGCAGTTTGAATATGATAAGTTATTTGATTCCTTCAATCTTCCGCCAGATGCTACAGATGAAGAAGTTCTGACTCAGATATTGCTTGATTCTCAAAATACTTCTGAAAATGTTATCACTACTCCAGTGCAGGTTCAGAATCCGGTTTCTAGCTTGCAACCAAGTCCGCAGAGTGTTAGAGGTGATTTTGATTCAAATAAGGACGGGGTAGTATATACAGATGAAGATAGTGAGCTTGAAGATGATGAGGAAGTTAGTCGAATGCAACTGACTGAGGAACATCTTAATCCTCTATATAATCAACCACCAACTGTAACAGTAATTGAACTGCCAACTGAAGCAGGAGGTGTACGTAGATCCAATCGTGTGATTCTGCCACCTAAAAGACTTGATGATTATTATGTGGATTCAAGAGGCATTCCTCACATTAGTATTCCTCTAGGGAAGTCTAATGAAGCCTCTACATCTGAAGTTCCGACTACATCAGAGGTTCCCCTGACTAGTGTAAGTTCAACAGTAGCGAAAGATGTTCAGACAGAGAGTGCGAATGTGGTAACAGCTTTTTATTCAACATTGAATAAGACAGGAAGAATATTTGTGCATGCTCACTCATGTTATGTGTGTCAAATTGAACCTAAAGATGCTTATGAGGCATTGAAGTTTGACGAGTGGGTTAGTGCAATGCAAGAGGAGCTGTTACAATTCAAACACTTAAAGGTTTGGAAGCTAGTCAATCCACCGCATGGTTGTGTACCCTATGGTCTTCGATGGGTTTTGAAAAATAAGAAGGATGAACAGGGTATTGTTATCAGAAACAAAGCTAGACTGGTGGTAAAGAGATATCAACAGATCCCTGAAATTGACTATGATGAGGTTTTTGCTCCGGTTGCAAGACTGGAAGCAATCAGGATTTTCTTGGCTTTTGCATCCTTCATGGGTTTTAAAGTTTTTCAGATGGATGTTAAAAGTGCATTTTTGTACGGTGAGATCAATGAAAGAGTGTTTGTTGAACAACCACCTGGTTTTGAAGATCCGCATTTTCCAGAAAAGGTTTATCAACTAGAAAAGGCATTGTATGGTCTTCACCAAGCTCCTAGAGCATGGTATGCTACGTTGTCCAATTACATGCTAGAGAATGGTTTTCGGAGAGGTGTCATTGATCAGACACTTTTCATCAAAAAGAAGGGACAACATCTTATGTTAGTGCAGGTTTATGTTGATGATATTATATTCGGGTCAACAGATCATGGAATGGTTGATGAGTTTGAGAAAGTCATGCAACAGAAGTTCAAGATGAGTTCGATGGGAACGATAAAGTTTTTCCTAGGTCTACAAGTAGCTCAGACGGATAAAGGTATCTTTTTGCATCAAACCAAGTATGTTGCTGATATTCTGAAGAAGTTTCAAATGAAAGCAGAAAGACCCGCTAAGACTCCGTTGTCTGTCAATCATGGGATATCTCCTGATTGTGAGGGTGCTTCAGTGGACCAAACGTTATACAGGGCAATCATTGGTTCTCTAATGTATCTTACCGCTTCTCGACCAGATATCATATTTACGGTTTTTCAGTGTGCTCGTTATCAGGCAAATCCTAATGTTCATCATATGTTAGTGGTTAAGAAGATTCTGAGGTATTTGAAAGATACACCGAGCTTAGAGTTACGGTATCCGTGTGAGGATGGTTTTGATCTCACAGCATATAGTGATTCAGACTATGGAGGATGTAAGAAAGATTTTAAGTCAACATTAGGAGGTTGTCAGTTTTTGGGAAGCAAACTTGTTACCTGGCAGTGTAAGAAGCAGACAGCAGTGGCTCAGTCCACTTATGAAGCAGAATACATTACCGTGGCCAGCTGTACATCTCAGGTCATTTGGATTCAACAGCAAATACGTGACTACGGTTTGCAAATTTCTAACACTCCTATTTTTGTTGATAATACTGCTGCCATAGCTGTCACTAAAAATCCCGTAAATCATTCTAAAATGAAACACATAGGGACTAAATACCATTTCATTAGAGATTGCTATGAGAAAAAGCTGATAGATGTAGTGCAGATAGACACAACAGCCTAAAGGGCTGATCTCTTCACAAAAGCTTTTGATAAACCACGCTTTGATTTTCTGCTAAAGGAAATAGGTATTAAATTGCTTACTGACGTGGTTCCTGAAACTGAGATTCCTGACACAGAGGAATCTAACCAAGAGACTGAGTTGTGAAGGATTTGCAACTGCCTGTATTATATGTGTAGCTTTGCATGGTAGTTTGTAGATCGTCTGCATGTTTACTTTCCATTTGCATGATAGATTAGTTTTTGATGATGTTTCTGCATGTTTGCTTATGTTTTTAGATAGTTTTATGTTTTTGTACAGAGAAAATCAAAAAGCCATAAAAATCAGAAAAACCAGAAAAACAAATAAAAAATTGAAAAATAGAAAATCCATAAAATTATAGAAACCTGAAAATGAGTTGCGTATTCTTTATTGTGGGAAGTGATTGCAACACTGAACTGACATGTAAGTTGTGAAAAAAAGTGATACAGAATGACTGATAATGTGTTAGTGGACTTTATTGATCTAATTCTAGATGGAGATGATCACATTAACAAAGCGTAAATATCATGATAAGGAAATCATGGAAAGGTTTACAGCGGTTGAGGGTAGTCACCTACTTATCACTGAATATGTACTGAGAAATGGTTGTTCAGAAACTCAACAGACGGTTGAGGTCTCCCCTACTATGATTTATACTCGGTAGCAAAAGGATAATTTTGTGAGCCCCCAAGGTGAGCATACTTTGTCTAGGATGAATACTTGTTTCTATTTACCTTTATTACTTGGACCGAAATCCAACAACATACATATCGGGTACCCAAAGGGAGGTGTTTTCTCTAAAAGGGTTAAGAAGTACAGTCTTGTATCACAGACACAGAATGATTTGTATATTGCAACGTTATCGGGTTCTAGATTTCAATATCAGAAGATTGATTTTCCGTGAAGTTACTACAAAGTCAAAGACAGTGGTGCATCATTGATAATGCTAAAAACGAACATATATTTCATAGCATTATTCCTCAAGAAAGACAAGCTTTTAGTTGCAATTGTTCTATTTACAAGTGATATTCGTTTAAATAATAAAAGGTGAAGACAAAAGACAGATTCGACGAATTGAAGACGCAAACGACCAAAAAGCTCAAAAGTACAAAAGACAATCAAAGAGGTTCCAATTATTGATAAGAAACGTCTCGAAATTACAAGAGTACAAGATTCAAAACGCAAAATACAAAATATAAAATTGTACGCAAGGACGTTCGAAAATCCGGAACCGGGACCAGAGTCAACTCTTAACGCTCGACGCAACGGACTAAAAATTACAAGTTAACTATGCATATAAATATAATATAATATATAATTAATTATATTAATTATATATATATTATATATATATTATAAAACCGTCGGCAGAGAAACTCCAAGGGTGTGAGCTGTAAATACATTCTCCGCGACTCGCGGAATTTGAAGAGGATTTTGCCGCGAGTCGCGGAGCCCCAAAAATCAACTCTGGCTATAAAGCAAACCGAATTCTGATCATTTTTCATATTCTATTTCTCTCATCTCTCTATCTATACGATATATATATATATATATATATATATATAATTTATATTTTAATTTTAATTTTAATTATAATTCTAATAATAAGGGTATGTTAGCGAATGTTGTAAGGGTGTAAGTCGAAATTCTGTCCGTGTAACGCTACGCTATTTTTAATCATTGTAAGTTATGTTCAACCTTTTTATATTAATGTCTCGTAGCTAAGTTATTATTATGCTTATTTAAAACGAAGTAATCATGATGTTGGGCTAATTACTAAAATTGGGTAATTGGGCTTTGTACCATAATTGGGGTTTGGACAAAAGAACGACACTTGTGGAAATTAGACTATGGGCTATTAATGGGCTTTATATTTGTTTAACTAAATGAAAGTTTGTTAATGTTAATATAAAGATTTACAATTGGGCGTCCCTATAAATTACCATATACACTCAATCGGACACGATGGGCGGGGTATTTATATGTACGAATAATCGTTCATTTAACCGGACACGGGAATGGATTAATAGCCACTAGAATAATTAAAACAGTGGTGAAATTACATTCAAGGGTAATTGGTGTAATTGTTAACAAAGTAGTAAAACCTTGGTTTACACGCAGTCGATAACCTGGTGTATTCATTAAACAAAGTATTAAAACCTTGTTACAATTCGAATCCCCAATTAGTTGGAATATTTAACTTCGGGTATAAGAATAATTTGATGAGGACACTCGCACTTTATATTTATGACTGATGGACTGTTATGGACAAAAACCAGACGGACATATTAAATAATCCAGGACAAAGGACAATTAACCCATGGGCATAAAACTAAAATCAACACGTCAAACATCATGATTACGGAAGTTTAAATAAGCATAATTCTTTTATTTCATATTTAATTTCCTTTATTTTATATTTAATTGCACTTCTAATTATCGCACTTTTATTTATTGTTATTTAATCGCACTTTTAATTATCGTACTTTTTAATTATCGCAAGTTTATTTTATCGCACTTTTATTATTCGAAATTTCATTATCGTTATTTACTTTACGCTTTAATTTAAGTCTTGTATTTATTTTATATTTTACATTAGGTTTTAACTGCGAATAAAGTCTTAAAATCGACAAACCGGTCATTAAACGGTAAAAACCCCCCTTTATAATAATAATATTACTTATATATATATTTGTATTTTTAATAAAAGTAAACTAATATAGCGTTGAGCTTTGTTTAAAGATTTCCCTGTGGAACGAACCGGACTTACTAAAAACTACACTACTGTACGATTAGGTACACTGCCTATAAGTGTTGTAGCAAGGTTTAAGTATATCCATTCTATAAATAAATAAATATCTTGTGTAAAATTGTATCGTATTTAATAGTATTTCCTGCTAAAATTAATAACTATTTTATATACACCTCGCATAACATCAAGTATTTTTGGCGCCGCTGCCGGGGACTATCTTAAAAGCCGGAAGCGCAACGCTAATATATAAAAAAAAGGATTTTTTGTTTACTTTTATTAAAATTCGTTTTGTAAAAATACGTTTTAAAAATTCGAAAATATAAAAAGAAAAACAAAAATATAAGTATTTTTAAGATTTTGTTAAAAATTTAAGTTTTATAAGTTTCTTTATCTTTATTTTAGTTTATAATAATATAAATTTTATTAAATATCTTTTATATATAGAAAAACAAAAAAACAGAAAACAGAAAAAAAAAAAATATAAAAACGCGTAAAAATTTCAAACCTGTCAGCTGAATTCTGGAACCCCGCGACTCGCGGGGTTTGATGCAATAAATGCCGCGACTCGCGGAGGGTATCTGACA
The DNA here is from genome assembly GCF_046630445.1 of Rutidosis leptorrhynchoides. Lineage (NCBI taxonomy): Eukaryota > Viridiplantae > Streptophyta > Magnoliopsida > Asterales > Asteraceae > Rutidosis > Rutidosis leptorrhynchoides. Next base: position 51,459,031 of record NC_092338.1, read on the forward strand.
GGCGACAGGAAGCCCTAATTCAGCATTAATTACGGTTTATAATTAATTATAATTATTATTTAAACCTAATTTTTATTATTATTGTTATTAGTTTTATTTTTATTTTTATTTTTTATTTAATTTATGTATTTAGTATTAATTAGTTTTATTAAATTGTAAAATTAGTAGTTTTATTAAATAAATAATATAAAAATAATATTTTTATAAAAATTGTACTTTTTACAACTTTTTGTATATTTTTATATTTTGTCCCTTTTTTAATCGTTTTAACGTAATATTTGTATTTTTAGCTCATATTTAATTTTAAACTTAGTTTTTGCTATAGTTATTTTTACTCCTAGATTTTTAGGCTTTGCCGTAGAATTCCTTAAGTGCTTTTTCTTTAGACTAAGATTTAGGTGCTTTAGAATTTTGAGACGCCTTTTTAAGTTTTAGTTTCTTTTTAAGTTATTTCCATTTGGGATTTAGTTTTTCCTTGTAAGCTTTAATATTTTTAGACCTTTTACTATGTACCAATTATCATTCCAATTAGTAATTTCAATTTGCGATTATAATTTTAAGTTAGTTGTAGTAATAAGGTTAGGTTAGTTAAGTATTTTTAAGTTTTGATAAGTTTCTTTTATTTTTCCGTCACCTTTTATTTTTCAACCATTTTTCGTTTTTCGACCTTTTTCGACGAACTCTTTTTCTCTCTTATTTCTCGCTATTCTAGTTTTTAGGACTTAGATTTTTATTCTACTTCTTATCTAAATTTCTTAAAATTACGAAAATTTATTTTAAGTGGTTAAATTAATAGACATCAAAATTTTCTGGTTCGTAGTAATAGTTGGATTTGTACGTGGACCGGGTTATTGGAGCCAAACAGTCCTCAATTATATTGAGACCAAACGAATCCTGCCCCTCTGCTGCATCTTTTGGCTATTCGAAACGTGGGCAAAATCAGAAAAGTCTATTGATTGGATAACTTATTATAATTTTTCTTTCCTTTTTAAAACTAATAGGATATTCAGTGAATGCACCGAGCAAGACGTTCACCACCTTTTGTACGTTCACCACCTGTAACTAGATCAAGACATTTAGCAAATATAACCGCCGTTGATTTTTCTTTAGAATCGTCAACCAAGTACTTCAGTTCAAATTTCCGATAATGCATTTTTTGAACCCAACCTCACAATTGAGAATCCAGAAAATATTCAGGAACGGTTCGTAGATCCTGAACCACTAAACTTTCCTCCGGAGCCACCAATCATTCAAACAGAGATTGTTGAGGAACGAACCATTAAATCAGAATCATCTAGTGATACCGATTCAACAAATTCAATTATGGAGAATCTGGAACCTTTAAGTATGGAAGACCGAATGAGAGCTAAACGCACTGGCCAAGGTCACGCAATTACTCATCCAGACATTAATGCGCCAGATTATGAAATCAAAGGACAAATTCTACACATGGTGACTAATCAATGCCAATTTAGTGGTGCGCCGAAGGAAGATCCAAATGAACATCTACGTACCTTTAATAGGATCTGCACACTATTTAAAATACGAGAAGTGGAGGATGAACAGATATATCTCATGTTATTTCCCTGGACTTTAAAGGGAGAAGCCAAAGATTGGTTGGAATCGTTACCTGAAGGGGCGATTGATACATGAGATGTTTTAATTGACAAATTTCTTAAACAATTCTTTCCTGCATCTAAAGCCGTAAGACTTCAAGCAGAAATTGTTACGTTCACACAGAAACCAAATGAAACTCTATATGAGGCGTGGACAAGATATGGAAAGTTATTAAGAGGATGTCCGCAACATGGTTTAGACACCTGTCAAATAGTACAAATATTCTACCAAGGATGCGACATCACTACAAGAAAAGACATAGATATAGCAGCTGGTGGTTCTATTATGAAGAAAACCGAAACTGATGCTTACAAAATTATTGATAATACTGCTTCCCACTCACATGAGTGGCACCAAGAAAAAGATATCATTAGATCATCTAAAGCAGCTAGAGCCGATTCTAGTCATGACTTAGATTCCATTTCCGCAAAGATAGATGCTGTGGAGAGACGAATGGAAAAGATGACTAAAGATATTCACTCAATACGAATTAGTTGTGAGCAGTGTGGAGGACCACATTTGACAAAAGATTGTCTCAGTATTGAATTAACAATGGAACAAAGAGAGAATATTTCATACATAAACCAAAGGCCTGGAAATAATTATCAGAATAAGTATCAACCGCCAAGACCAATTTACAATCAAAACCAGAATTATAACCGAAATATTCCATACAACAACCAACAAGGTCCTAGCAATCAACAAGTATCCAATAATACTTACAATCAGCAAAGACCGAATTTTCAAAACAAACCACCACAACAAACCGATGATAAAAAGCCGAATTTAGAAGATATGATGACGAAGCTAGTTGAAACTCAAACACAGTTTTTCACATCTCAAAAACAAACCAATGAACAAAATGCTCAAGCATTTAGAAATCAACAAGCTTCTATTCAAAATCTGGAACAAGAAGTAAGTAACCTAGCAAGGTTAATAGGTGAAAGAAAACCGGGAAGTCTACCTAGTGATACAAACGCTAACCCCCGGAATGAAACAGCTAAAGCTATTACCACAAGAAGTGGTACAACACTTAAACCACCTGAAATACCTGTAACTTCTGATGAAACTATTCCTACTCCACAAGAACCACAACCTGACCAAGATAAGGAAAAAGAACTGGTAGTTGAAAAGGTTAATGAAGATAACACAGTTAAGGATAAACCTTATGTTAAACCATACCAACCACCACTTCCTTACCCGAGTAAAATGAAGAAAGAAAAACTTGAAGCCGAGCAATCCAAATTTTTGGATATGTTTAAACAGATAAATGTAAATCTTCCTTTCATTGATGTGATTTCAGGAATGCCAAGATATGCTAAATTCTTGAAAGATCTAATCTCAAATAGAAAGAAAATGGAAGAACTCTCGGCTGTTACTATGAATGCTAATTGTTCAGCAGTGCTGTTGAATAAGATACCAGAAAAACTATCTGATCCAGGAAGTTTCACAATTCCATGTTTTCTGGGTAGTCTTAGTTCAATAGAAGCATTGGCAGACTTAGGTGCTAGTATAAATCTAATGCCGTATTCACTATACGCTAAACTAGACCTTGGAGAATTAAAACCAACCAGAATAAGCATACAACTAGCCGATAGATCAATAAAATATCCTAGAGGGATAATGGAGAACATGCTAGTTAAAGTTGGTACTTTAGTATTTCCAGTAGATTTTGTTGTTTTGGACATGGAAGAAGATTCTCAAGTTCCTCTCATATTAGGAAGACCATTCTTAAACACGGCTAAAGCAATGATAGACGTGTTCGGTAAGAAACTGACCCTAAGTATAGAGGATGAGAGTGTTACCTTTTCAGTTGATAGAGCAATGCAACAACCACAATCTGCAGATGATACATGTTATTATATTCAAACTATAGATGCACATGCAGAATTATTAGAAGAATTTCCAGAATTACAAGGAACAGGAGAATGTTCTTTAGGAGAAAGTAATGAACCAATTGATGAAGCTGAAATGTTAGCTACACTTATAGCTAATGGATATGAACCAACAACAGAAGAAATTCAAATGCTAAAAGAAGAAGACAGATATCGATATAAATCATCGATAGAAGAACCTCCGAAATTAGAGTTAAAGCCACTTCCAAACCATTTGGAATACGCTTATTTACATGGTGAATCTGAATTACCTGTAATAATATCGTCTTCTCTTACTGAAAATGAGAAATCACAACTCATTTCTGTGTTGAAAGCTCATAAACCAGCCATTGCATGGAAGATTCATGATATTAAAGGAATAAGTCCTTCGTATTGCACACATAAAATCCTTATGGAAGAGGGTCATAAAACGTATGTGCAACGCCAACGAAGACTAAATCCTAATATGCAAGATGTAGTTAAGAAAGAGATTATTAAACTGCTAGATGCAGGTTTGATATATCCAATTTCTGATAGTCCATGGGTAAGCCCAGTTCAATGCGTACCTAAGAAGGGTGGCATGACTGTCATTACAAATGAGAAAAATGAGCTTATTCCTACTAGGACTGTAACAGGATGGCGTGTATGTATTGATTATAGAAAATTAAATGACGCCACCAGAAAAGATCACTTTCCCTTACCTTTCATAGATCAAATGTTGGAAAGATTAGCCGGAAATAGTTACTATTGTTTTCTAGATGGATTTTCCGGATATTTTCAAATTCCAATAGCACCCGAAGATCAAGAGAAAACCACATTCACGTGCCCTTATGGTACTTTTGCTTACAAACGCATGCCATTTGGACTTTGTAACGCCCCTGCAACCTTTCAAAGGTGTATGATGGCGATTTTTCACGACATGATAGAAGAATGCATGGAAGTTTTCATGGATGACTTTTCAGTCTTCGGTGATACATTTAAATCATGTCTAGTTAATCTGGAACGAATGCTAATTAGATGCGAACAATCAAATCTAGTACTTAATTGGGAGAAATGCCATTTCATGGTTAAAGAAGGCATCGTTCTTGGACATAAAATTTCAAAAGATGGAATTGAAGTGGATAGAGCTAAAGTAGATGTAATTGCTAAACTTCCACATCCCACCAATGTTAGAGGAGTTAGGAGTTTTCTAGGGCATGCCGGTTTTTACCGACGTTTTATAAAAGATTTTTCTAAAATTGCCACTCCTATGAATAAACTCCTAGAAAAGGATGCGCCATTCATCTTTTCAGATGAATGTATCAAATCTTTTAATATTCTTAAAGAAAAACTCACTAATGCACCGATCATGATAACACCAAATTGGAATCTACCATTTGAACTAATGTGCGATGCAAGTGATTTTGCAATGGGAGCCGTTTTAGGACAAAGGATTGAAAAACAATTTCAACCTATATATTATGCTAGTAAGACATTACAAGGAGCACAAACGAACTATACAACTACTGAAAAAGAACTCCTTGCTATTGTCTTTGCTTTTGACAAATTTCGATCATATCTCGTTCTAGCAAAAACGGTGGTCTATACCGACCATTCTGCTCTTAGATACCTATTTTCAAAACAAGATGCTAAATCAAGATTAATCCGTTGGATCTTACTCTTACAAGAGTTTGATATTGAAATCCGAGATAAAAGAGGAGCAGAAAATCTCGCCGCTGATCATCTTTCTCGTCTTGAAAATCCCGAATTAGAAGTTCTAAATGAATCAGCCATACAAGACAACTTTCCTGATGAATATCTATTGAAGATAGATTATAAAGAAATCCCATGGTTTGCAGACTATGCAAACTACTTAGTTTGTGGATTCCTTGAAAAAGGATTATCGTACCAAAGACGAAAGAAATTCTTCAGTGATATAAAACACTATTTCTGGGAAGATCCACATCTGTTTAAAAGTTGTCCCAATGGAATAATACGCCGATGTGTATTTGGAGATGAAGCTAGTAAAATTTTAAACCATTGTCACACAGGACCAACAAGAGGGCATTATGAGCCTCAACTAACAGCAAGAAAAGTTTATGAAGCTGGATTCTATTGGCCTACAATTTACAAAGACGCACACCTTCTTAGCAAATCTTGTGATGCATGTCAAAGGACCGGAAAAACCAGTCAACGTGATGAAATGCCACAAAATATCATCCAAGTATGTGAAGTATTTGACATTTGGGGTATTGACTTTATGGGTCCATTTCCAAAATCTCATAATAATCTATATATACTCGTAGCCATTGATTATGTATCTAAATGGGCGGAAGCACAAGCTCTCCCAACTAACGATGCACGAGTTGTAGTCAACTTTTTAAAACGTCTTTTTGCAAGGTTTGGAACACCGAAAGCTTTAATAAGTGATCGGGGTACTCATTTCTGTAATAATCAACTTGAGAAAGTTCTTAAAAGATATGGAGTAACTCATAAAATCTCCACCGCATATCATCCACAAACAAGTGGACAAGTTGAAAATACCAACCGAGCTTTAAAACGTATTCTAGAGAAAACCGTAGGATCAAATCCGAAGGAATGGTCCATTAAATTGGAGGATGCACTCTGGGCTTTTAGAACAGCCTACAAAACTCCAATTGGAACCACACCTTTTAGACTTGTTTATGGAAAAGCATGTCATCTTCCAGTAGAAATTGAACACAAAGCATTTTGGGCTTTGAAGACATGTAATCTTGATTTACATGAAGCCGGACGTCTACGATTAAGTCAACTAAATGAATTAGAAGAATTAAGACATGAAGCATACAATAATTCGTTAATCTATAAAGAAAGAACGAAGAAATGGCATGATAAAAGAATCAGAAGTTCAAAAGAATTTAAAGAAGGAGACAGAGTTCTTCTTTTCAATTCACGATTCAAGCTATTTCCTGGAAAATTGAAATCAAGATGGTCTGGACCATTCATAGTCAAAAGAGTTTTCCCATACGGAACGATAGAATTAATAAATTCAAATGGGATTGAATTTAAAGTTAATGGTCACAGAGTTAAACATTACATACATGGTCCGATGGAAGTCGACAACGAAGTTAATCACAATTTCGACACCACAGCTAACTAAGTGTGGGGAGAATCAAGTCTTTAAAGGATAATATGTATTTCTGTTAGAGTTAGATTGTCTGTTTTCGTGTAGTTCTCGAAAATGGAGCTCGAATGGTCTTTCCCTAGCAGACCCTAAAGAACTAGTCTTCTCCCCCCATTCTGAATTTTTATTTTTTTTAGGTTTTAACAAAATGAAGACTGCCTGTGAACTAAACCATGGTCTAATGCTACACGCTTTGATCACTAAAAGAAATAATGACATACTACCGAGTGAAATAGTATCAGTAATCAGAGAAAGAATGGACGGAGTTAGAAAAGAATCCAGATGCGAAGATAATAAGTTACAATTTGGTAAAGGAAAATCAAAATCCGCAGCGAAAAGAAGAGCACGACACCTAGAAAGATGTCACAAATGCGGAAAATGGTCACATGGAGGTAAATGTTCAAATAATCAAACCTATTCAAATACCGAATTTGTTACTTTATGCAGAGACGGACCGTTCATATGTTTAGAAGAAAAGACACTGAATGCTCGAGGTTACGCCTATGTAGCCATGGAAAACCAATTAAACCGACTATCTTATGAATGGGATAGATCATATAACTAAGAAATCTATTTCACAGGTATGTCTGTACAGTTTTTATTTTTATTTTTATTTTTAACCTTTTGATAATAAACGCTAATTTGTTCGCTAAAAAGTATTAAATTGGTATTAAATAAAATTAGGTTTGGCGACCGAAATTATTGATATCATTCAAAAATTTATTACATCACTGCGAAATTTAACGTTTATTCTTAAGGTATAAATATCTTTAATCAATCAACCCAAAATATTTCAAAAATTCGTCATGAGTTAAATTAGGTCTTGGAACCGAAATTACTTTACCGAAAAGAGGGGCGCATATTTTTGATAATATTTGATTGATTAAAGTGGGATAAAAAGACAAAAAGATTTTTAATTTTATTTTTACCATATTTTTAAAATTAATATTTAAATCTTAAATTAATATTATAAACTTTATAAAAATATATATTTAAAATTGTAAATATTTGAAAAAATTAATATAAGTTTGGTATGAATTTATAATATGAATTTTTAATTTTTAATATGAAATTTTAATTTTATGCATTTCAAATTTTAAATTTGGTGTGAACTTTTAATATAAATTTTGAATTTTATATTTAAGTTGTGTGAATTTAAAAACAAAAATTTACTTTATCTCATTAAGTTAAGAATATGATTTTTAAAAAATTCGTCGTAAGTTGAAGACTAGGTCTTTGAACCGAAATTGCTTTACCCAAGGGAGGGACGAGAACTTTTATTATCATTATTTTTAATCTTATTAATTTAAAGTATGCCAAAAACATTAAAAAAACCCAAAAATCTTAGCTTTTAAAACAATCGCTACAAAAAGACAAATTTTAAAATTTTGTCGAGGGACGGACTAGGGCATCGTCCCGAAACGACCTCGTCCTAAAAAGAAACAAAATTTTTAAAATTTTATTTAATTCTATGTTTTAAAAGTATAAGGTTAAAAAAAAAAAAAAAAAAAAAGAGCAAACTCCGCGACTCGCGGAGTTTGAAAGGGAAATCTCCGCGAGTCGCGGAGAGACTAAAAACCAGAAAAAATATAACTGCAGAACAGATCAGTCCCCAACCCAAAACAACAAAAACACAGCGAATTCTGCACCCGAAAAAACCCGAAAAACACCCCCAAAAATCCCAATTTTTAACCGTTAATCACCAAATTTTTTGCTAAAATCATGTTGAGAAGGATGCTATCTAAGAATTACACAAGAAAAACGGTAAATTTCTACACCTAAACACCATTTAATTCGAAATTTGGTGTTCTTGAGCAAATTTTTCCCCAAATTGATTTTGATGCTTTTTAGTGTAATTAGACTTAAATTGTTTATGTATTATGCTTGTATAACCTAGATTGATGCTGTTTAACATGATTAGAAGCCTTAAACTTCAAATTTTGAATAATCTAGGGTTTGTGTTCTTGAGCAAATTTGGGGCTTTTTGATATAAACAGGTTATGGTCGATTTTTGTCATGAATTGTTGCTAAATTGAGTAGTGTAACATGTCTAGGTAATTAAATGATCCAAACTTTGAGCCTAAACATGATTTTGAGAATTAAAGTGGACTTTTTCAAGTCTAAAATTCATGAACTTGATTTTTGAAAGATAATGCCATTTGAGACTTGTTTGATTGCTAGTAATGATTATTTTGACATGTTATTTGAGTTGAATGCTTATGAACTTGGCGAACATTTTCGTATATGCTTATTTGAAAAAGTGTAGATTTGATGAAAATATGAAAATGAGCTTAAGTTTGATATAAATTGATAATGTCATTGTAATTATTTTGATTGATGATTTTGCTGACACTAATGCATATTTGGATGCACAAAATTTGTGTTTGATGTGTTTTGCAGAATGAAAGGGGTGAATCTTCATCCCAAGCCCGCAATGCTCCTGCTGAGAATTTGGAACAACAGGAGGTGGATAACTACTACAAGCAGGATGTACCTCATCCAGTCATGACTTTTTCCGATATGCACTTGGAAGAGTTGCACCCGAACCTGAGATTTGACAGACTTTGGATAGATTATCCAAAATATCAAAGGGGTTTGCATACTCTTCATTCTAAGGTTGTTGAGGTACCGAGGGTCATAGAATGGGGACCCTTAGAAGCTGTAGAATTGGCCGGGCCAATTAGGGAATTACTTGTACAGAGGTATGGTAATTCTTCTTTTAATGACTGGATATGTTTATTCACCATACGTAGACCTGTATATAAAGTATGGTGTGAAGAATTGTTATGTAGTATAGAGTTGAATGATCGGGTAGCTAGTTTAACCGATCGTTCTTTTATTAGATTTTTGTTAGGCGGTTCGATGCGCCACATGTCTTTACTGGACATGGCTCAGGTTTTACGTATATATACGCCTGAGGAGTTAGCGTCTGCCGATTGTAGAGGATTGATACTAAACGGTAGAAAGATAGATGAGAATTTTGATACACACGGTGTGTGGAGTCAAATGACAAGCCATCACCGTCTCAAAGGGGGAAATTACTCTTATTTGGATATAGATAGAGCCGAATTAAGAGTGATACATAGGTTTTTAGCTAATTCGATTACACAAAGGGGTAAAAACAAGGAAAAAGTAAATGAACAAGATTTGTTTTACCATATGTGTATTCGAGACCCACAAAGCGCTGTAAGTATACCATATTGTGTGGGTTATTATTTATCAGCTATGGTTCGGGGGATGCGACCACATAGCATAATAGGAGGTGGTATTTTTATTACTTTGATTGGTGAATATCTCGGTGTGGATATAAGTCGGGGGGGATTATTACTAGAAGAGCCGGAACCCCGCGACACTATAGGTTTAAATGTATACCATGGTGCGAAAGTTTTGAAGAGGCGAAATAACGCCGCAGTACGATACCATGGTAGACATCCACAGGTGGAGAGAAACCAGCAGCAAGGTAATGTAGGAGGGGGGAATGAGATGCAAGAAATGCATAGGTTTATAGCTTCTCAGGAATACGAAAATGCTAGACAGAGAGCATTTGAAGATTGGCAAGTTCATCAGAACCAGATCATAGCTCATTGCCAACATATAGGTAGAAACTATATTCCTACACCGAAACCCATCTTCCCTCCTTGGTCTATAGAGATGCAGCCACCATATCCTACGTATGACCCTGCCGAAGCATTCTATAGCACTTATGGTTATGCCTGGAACCCCTATTGGTACCAATATCATCCTTAGTTTACTTATTATTTTTTTTTATTTTGTAATTTGTAATTATTGATACATTTAATATTTTTGTTAATATTGTAATCATTTTTATAATTATGTAACTTTTATTCTTAGATTTTAATAATTTTTGAATGTGGGGTAATATACCAAACTTCAAAAATATGTATATATGTTTGCAGTTTATCTTATGTACACAACAGGGTAAAACAACGCATTTTCAAAGACTGGCATTAAGTTCAGCAAAAGCAACTAATTTTGACGACAAGATGCAAAATATATGTGAAATAACAACAAGACGGAATGAACAAATGATGTGCACCATTTATCATTCAGCAAACAAACGCCAATATATTTGGAAACTTTGGTAAAAATTTAATCATTTTCACACAAATCACCCTCAATAATTTAAATTGTTACTGATTTCTTGCAAATGAGGGCATTGCAAGATCTTAAGTGTGGGAAGGGGTTAAATTCTTTCGGATTTTAAAATTTTTTACTTTATACACTTGGTTACCATTAAAAATACTAGTAAAGCAGTAGTTGTATTAGAATCTAGTGCTCTCTGATAAAAAAGAACAGCCCTAGTCTTATATACTGACTACCCAATTCTAGTAAAATTTTTCAATTAAATGAATTCAAATCATGTTTATACATATTTATGAACGATAAAACTAGGTTTTAACACCGAAATTATTGTTATCTCAGAAAGAACATAAATTAAGAAACAAACTAAAATGTCAAAATTCATTTAAAATGGAATAGAGGACGATAAAAAGGAAAATAAAAAGCCAAGTGTGGGAAAATTTACCAAGTTATTTTAAACATATGTCATATATATCTGTAACAAATAACTGAAAATACTTTTGCTTTAGACTAAACTAAACTGTTTTACCCGATGAAAGAAAAGAAGAGATGGATCTACATGATGAATCAATTCCATCATTAAAAGGAAGTAAAGTCTTCCGAAAAAGAAACGCGCTTCTTGATTTAGGTCATGAAGTTGTCGTCCAGACCAGCTGTAGGTTGACGAAAAATCTAGAAAAGTCATCACTAAAATCAGCAGGAAATCCACGGACCTCAGCATTAAACAGGGTCGCCAAGTGGTCAGATTTATCCTAACCATGAGAAGGATTTATCTCGTACAATGGGGGGGCACCATGCAAATTAGCTGGATAAGACTAATGAATCAGATCCCCAGAAAGGATAATCTCCTTAAAGATTAAAAATCAGCTTTTAAGACTGATATTACTCAATCCTAGAGATTGACCTTAAAGATTGAGAATTACAAACTCATGGAATTCAATGATATCTAAACTCGAGCTTGAACGAGAAAATATTTTGATCAAAATTATAAACCGATTTGTTTTCTGAAAACCCTATTTTCAATGCGTTCATTACCATTGAACGTAAAATCCTAGGAATTCACCTGGAATTCATTAGGTCACCTGAACTAAATCGGGTGTCAACCGTAAGAACGGTGGTTGCATAGTGGTCAAAGACAGGACCTTGTGCCAGACCGAAAAAATTATAAGGGTGAGCTTTACTATTGCTCCTACCAAGGATAGTAATTGCGTCCGACACGTTATAGACCATAATTAAAAGCATGTCAGGGGACATTGCCTTAACAGTTGCTTGTTCAACGCTTTTCTTTACAACCGGACGGTAGTTTACCGAAAGGTAATATACGGGACAAGTAAACTGGACGTGTTGCTTTCCAAATACAAGGTTAGCAAGTGGGTGACACAAAACCGCAAGTTTTGAGCTAAAATTTTCAAATCTGAAACCCACCAAACCCACAAAAATATTTTGCAAACACCGGTAAAGGGTTATTCCGGAAAACTTATCTAGGGTAAAAACTAGATTTCAAAAGATCAAATGTTTTCATAAAGATCCAATTTCCTTAATGGATCTAAATTTTTATAGTCATGAGGGACTGTAAACCATATCGTTACTACCATTGTTTATACCGCCGTATAGAAATCACTGATGTACAAAGTGTGAAGAATAAAAAAGTGATTCTAGTATTTCAAGACAATATTGCTTGAGGACAAGCAACGCTCAAGTGTGGGAATATTTGATAATGCTAAAAACGAACATATATTTCATAGCATTATTCCTCAAGAAAGACAAGCTTTTAGTTGCAATTGTTCTATTTACAAGTGATATTCATTTAAATAATAAAAGGTGAAGACAAAAGACAGATTCGACGAATTGAAGACGCAAACGACCAAAAAGCTCAAAAGTACAAAAGACAATCAAAGAGGTTCCAATTATTGATAAGAAACGTCTCGAAATTACAAGAGTACAAGATTCAAAACGCAAAATACAAAATATAAAATTGTACGCAAGGACGTTCGAAAATCCGGAACCGGGACCAGAGTCAACTCTTAACGCTCGACGCAACGGACTAAAAATTACAAGTTAACTATGCATATAAATATAATATAATATATAATTAATTATATTAATTATATATATATTATATATATATATATATTATAAAACCGTCGGCAGAGAAACTCCAAGGGTGTGAGCTGTAAATACATTCTCCGCGACTCGCGGAATTTGAAGAGGATTTTGCCGCGAGTCGCGGAGCCCCAAAAATCAACTCTGGATATAAAGCAAACCGAATTCTGATCATTTTTCATATTCTATTTCTCTCATCTCTCTATCTATACGATATATATATATATATAATTTATATTTTAATTTTAATTTTAATTATAATTCTAATAATAAGGGTATGTTAGCGAATGTTGTAAGGGTGTAAGTCGAAATTCTGTCCGTGTAACGCTACGCTATTTTTAATCATTGTAAGTTATGTTCAACCTTTTTATATTAATGTCTCGTAGCTAAGTTATTATTATGCTTATTTAAAACGAAGTAATCATGATGTTGGGCTAATTACTAAAATTGGGTAATTGGGCTTTGTACCATAATTGGGGTTTGGACAAAAGAACGACACTTGTGGAAATTAGACTATGGGCTATTAATGGGCTTTATATTTGTTTAACTAAATGAAAGTTTGTTAATGTTAATATAAAGATTTACAATTGGGCGTCCCTATAAATTACCATATACACTCAATCGGACACGATGGGCGGGGTATTTATATGTACGAATAATCGTTCATTTAACCGGACACGGGAATGGATTAATAGCCACTAGAATAATTAAAACAGGGGTGAAATTACATTCAAGGGTAATTGGTGTAATTGTTAACAAAGTAGTAAAACCTTGGTTTACACGCAGTCGATAACCTGGTGTATTCATTAAACAAAGTATTAAAACCTTGTTACAATTCGAATCCCCAATTAGTTGGAATATTTAACTTCGGGTATAAGAATAATTTGATGAGGACACTCGCACTTTATATTTATGACTGATGGACTGTTATGGACAAAAACCAGACGGACATATTAAATAATCCAGGACAAAGGACAATTAACCCATGGGCATAAAACTAAAATCAACACGTCAAACATCATGATTACGGAAGTTTAAATAAGCATAATTCTTTTATTTCATATTTAATTTCCTTTATTTTATATTTAATTGCACTTCTAATTATCGCACTTTTATTTATTGTTATTTAATCGCACTTTTAATTATCGTACTTTTTAATTATCGCAAGTTTATTTTATCGCACTTTTATTATTCGAAATTTCATTATCGTTATTTACTTTACGCTTTAATTTAAGTCTTGTATTTATTTTATATTTTACATTAGGTTTTAACTGCGACTAAAGTCTTAAAATCGACAAACCGGTCATTAAACGGTAAAAACCCCCCTTTATAATAATAATATTACTTATATATATATTTGTATTTTTAATAAAAGTAAACTAATATAGCGTTGAGCTTTGTTTAAAGATTTCCCTGTGGAACGAACCGGACTTACTAAAAACTACACTACTGTACGATTAGGTACACTGCCTATAAGTGTTGTAGCAAGGTTTAAGTATATCCATTCTATAAATAAATAAATATCTTGTGTAAAATTGTATCGTATTTAATAGTATTTCCTGCTAAAATTAATAACTATTTTATATACACCTCGCATAATTTCAATCATCATCATGTATAGTTGTAGTTATTTATTTATTTATTTTTGTTTTATTTATGGAGAAAAGGCAACATCAGAAAATCCAAAAAAAAAAAAAAATTGCAAGTTATGGTTTGTTTATGTTTATTCATTTAAAGTTGTAAATAATCTGATGCGCCACCTAGCTGCAAGAGAATCATGGATCAAGAATTGAACAAAGCTTCAGGGATTCCTCGGTTTTCTAAGTCTGCGACAACATATATTTCAATCAGAGACTTATTATGAACGATTTAGTTATCTACATCCGAGGAGGAGAATTTATCAGATCATCAGATATAGAGAACTTAAATCATTCAGTTCACATCTCAATTAGTAAATTTTACTTCTTTTGTCTGTGGTATGGGATTGTGCCTATTGACCTGGATAGAGGGAATATCTTCTGGAGGATATCTTAGCGTTCCATCACTCAAATATATTTATCACTTCCATCCATCAAACATCATACATCATACGATTTCCGTTTAAGTATGGGGTTTATAGCGGCCGGTATGCGTCTTTTCAAAGTATGCAATAAATTTGAGAATCACAAGGTTATCTGAAACGAAAGGTGTAAGTTTAAGGTAGAAGCTCATGGCTGACAGGGTTCCTAGAAACATCGTGAGATGGTTCTGTTCAATCAAATTGAAAGTACATTGATGTGATAAGAGGACAGTGTCAACATGTTGTGCTCAATTGTTCTACCTGAAACATCGTGCGATCTCAAATGAGGACTGACTTCGTGATCAAAGTCTTACATTGAAAAGTGTTAAGGTAATTAATATAACGTGATCATCGAAGTCTGGGGTGAAAGTTGATAAATGTTTACTGATATATTTGAAAGTTGTTCTGTATATGCTTTATCAAATAAGTTAATGAATGAACTGTGAAAAACATGTCAATGTAGTTCAGTTCTGATCCCCGTATCAAAATATTTAATCAATTTAATATGTCAACTCACAAAAAGATGTGTTATACTTTTTGAAGTGTGATTCATGATAAGCAGTTTTATCTGTTCCTATGTTTAATGAATCTGATGTTAGAAGTTGATTTATTGCAGATCTAAAAGGTTAACTGTTGCTGTCATAATATTTGATAATCATGACACACTGGATCTTGTACAGTAACTTGCTGTGTGTATTTGCATGTGCATGCATATCTGAAATTGTTTGCATTCATAAGATTAGTTGCATGAGCATTTCTGTTTATGGTTTAAGCCAAACAACTCAGTTCTTGGAAAGGTTTACTGTGAAAGGAATCCAATATTTTTCATTAAATTTGAAAACAAGTTGTTTAGAGCTTAAAGGAACAAAGCGTGTTTGATTTATACTGTGAAGATCAGTCCCAGGGGGAGTGAATGTGAAAAAGAAGGTAAAGTTTGAATGCGAAAAGTGTTAAGTTTTTCAAAGCATAGACCACCGGCCGAATGAAATTACCCTCGGCCGAAGGACTAAGACCCTCGACCGAGTGTCTGGACCATCGGGCCGAAGGATTAGACCATTGGCTGATGGTCACTGACAGGGTATAAAAGGACCCCGAGTCCAACGGGTTAGTCACTTTGTGCAAATTGTGTGTTTTTACCTTCGATTATCAAGTTTGAGGAACGAGCTTTTGATTTTAAGTCGTAGATACAGCTTTTTATTGTGATTCTAGCGCCGTTAATGAGGTAATCTAACTCGTTTTCATTCGTTTTTAATTCGTTGATTGTGGGTTCGTAGTTTGATTTTTAAATTGATTATTTTTTGCTCGATATCTGTTGAAATTATTGATATATATATATATATGTTAATCGGCCCCTTTAGCAGCTATTGTGACCAGAAATTGAACCAGAAACAACAGATTGATCGATTTGAACTTTTTACAGAAACAGATCTGATGAACTACCTCCGGCCGATGGTCTCTGACCATCGACCGATGGTGTTTCACACTCGGCCGGATGACCTTTCACTCGGCCGTAGGTCTCTAGGTGATCAGTTTGTTGTTGGATTATAGACCAACTGCCGTAGGTCTAGACCATCGGGCTGATGGTCCAGTCCATCGACTGATGGTCAGCTAATTGGACCGATGGTAAATTTTTAGGTCTAATCTGAATGAATTTTTCTGTTATGCCTATCTAATGCTAGTGCTTGTAGTCTGTATTAGAATGTCAGGTGGTTCCTTTGTTGGGCAATGGATGTTTAACATCGACCGTAGGAGAATTCTAGCTAGAGGGCGACCCATCTTAGTGGAACAAAAGGTCATTGCGACTCGACAGACCTATAGTCCTTGGGAACAGATTGGGTGTCAAGCTTTCTTAGACATCAGGGATTACTTCTGTCCTGAATTACTGTGGGAATTTTATGCCAATGTTGCCTTAGAGGATAGTAAGAAGAAATTTGTGCACTCAGGCCTATTTAACCAATAATATAAGTGCACTATGGAGGAATTCTCAGACCTGTTGAATGTTCCTCACACCGGGGTTAAGATACTGTATCCTAGCAAAGATCTGAGAAAGATCCCCAATAGATTCAGACTATCTGACATAGTTGCAAGGTTATGCAAGCCAGGGAAAGTAGTTAATGCTGGTAGGGTTGAAATTAGTGATGACGAGGTGTCACAACAACATGAGATACACTTGAGAATCATCAAAAGGAATGTGACCTTTAGGAAAGAAGGAGATAATTTGTTGTCTGGTACTGAAGCTATGCTTTTGTATTGCCTGCTAGAAGGTATTTAAGTGAATATGGGCCATTTTCTCATTCATGTGATGAAAGATCTTCTTGAGATGGAAGAACCATTTCCATACGCAGCTTTACTATATACCTTGTTTGAGAAACTTAGTGTAATTCAACATGAGGAAAAGCTAGTGCCAGAGGATTCCATTATGGGATGAATAATTCTGAATTTATGTTTGTGTGTTTGTTTATTTTCAGCTTGGTATGTAATTTGATAATGCTAGTCTGTTAGCATTGATACACTATTCTATGTCTGTAATAATCGTACTTCGGAAAGGGTATTGTGACTTTGGTATCATAGATTGAATGATGTAATATATTCTGTTATGACCACCATGTGATGTCTAAATATGTCATGAGTACTCTGTGCTGATTTGAATTGTGTTTGCAGTTATTTTCATAATGTCAGGTGTTCAAGCTGATCCAGAAAACATTGCACATGAATCCGATACTGAGTCATCGGGAGGTTCATTTTCTATTGATCTTCCAGGATTGAAAGCTAACAGTGGCTCCAATCTCACTGCATGTCTAAATGAGAAAGGTCCTAATGCTGGTAAGTACAAGGGTGTAATCGAGTTTATGAAACGTTCAAGAGTATTTGCAGCTATCTCTATGCCCTGTACGGCATATTACTCACATCAGAGATAGTTCTGGGAACGTGCAAGAGTTGAGACTGTAGATGACAGGAAGGTAATTATGAGTACTGTTTGTGGTCAGGAGATTCAGATTTCTGAAGATACGATTCGAAACACTTTCTTGTTCGAGGATGATGAGAATATGCCGAAGAAGTTGTCAAAGACAAAGATTACTGGATGTGTGTTAAGATGTAAGTATTCTGGTGATATTACGAGAGCAACGATTAAAAGAAGTGGATTCACTCCACCGTATAGATATCTGTCACTTGTTGTGATGAGGTGCTTAAGCCCATTGCAAGGAGGGTTTGATGAACTGAGCAAGATTTATCAAGGAATGTTTGCTGCTTTGGTTTTGAAGGCTGAATTCAATTTCTCACGAGTCATCTTTGATCTACTGGTGGAGAATGTGATGAGCAAGTCATATCTGATTTATCCGAGGTTCTTACAAATTATGATCAATCGTCAAACTGTTAATTTGCCTAGATTGAGGAAAGACGTCATTGAGTTGAAGCATATGACTGATCTTACTTTCAATCGACTGAATCAGATGAAGAGTGCTAATGATGGCAAGCTTGTGTGTCATCTTGCGAAAGAATCTTATCAGTGTCCTCCAGGGAAGAAGTGGAGAAATAAAAATAGCTTATCCGATCGAGAGCCTGATTTTGAGGTAGCGAATAGTGATGAAGAAGTGGAACAACTAGTGAATACTCAAGCTGCTGGTGGGTCAGGTGCTGGTGGATTAGTTGATGAGATTGGCAATGTTAATCCAAATGTTGGTGTTGAAGAAGCTTCGAGGGGATCAAAAAGAAGAATGGTTGAAGATGAGAGTTCTCAGGTTTCAACTAAGCTAAAATTGAAAAGAAGGTTCAAGCTGGTTTATAAAGATGCTGGTGGATCTTCAGCTGGAACTCAACCAGTGACACCGATACCACAGACTCAAGGACAACAAACTTCACAACAACAACAACAACGTCCATCAACGCAACAGTCACCACCCGTGGTTCAACAGGTCTCCCAAGAGACTGTTTCTACTCCTACTCCGGAAGCTCCGATTCATGCTGGAACTGAAGGAGGTGTTAGTTCCTCGACTCTTCGCAATTTGAATGATTTATATGTTCAAGCTATGGCTGATAATTTGAGAATGAGGAACGAAATGGATGAGAAAGTTGAGCAGTTTAAGGAGGAGAATTGTGTTAAGTCTGAAGATGTTACAAGGCTATCGTTGCAAGTTGACCTGTTGCAAAGAAAAGTTGGTGATCAATCGTTGTTATTAACTGATGCGAAACGAGAAGCTTCTCAAGCTAAGGAGTTGGCTGCATCAGCTCTGGCTAAGATGACTGCGTGGGAAGAGAAGTTTGATCTGGTTGAGATGCCTGAGGATGAGACTGATAATCGAATGGTGGAGGCTCCTGGTTCCTCCAAAGCTACAGCACTGTCAGTAATTCCTCTTAAAATTGATTATAGTTTTAGTGATTTCTTTTCTAAACAGGATGAGCTCAAGCATTCTGTTGTTTATGATGAACTAGAAGAGGGAGAGATCCCTCACGACCTCTCTAGAGAAAAGCTGGACGAACTGGTGCGTCTAGAGCAAGAGGAAGCTAAAGCTGCTGACGCACAGTCCGACGATTCTCCATCTGAGGATGATTCTTTTGGCCCTGAGATTACAGAGGATTTTAGTGATAGAGATTTAGATGATTTAATTGAGGATGTTACTCATGAAGATTTTCCTACATATCAAAATGATAAGAATGAGGATCTTCCTGGTTTTGAGGAGTTGTTTAGAACAAATGATGAACTTTTGGATAGAAAGTGTAAAGAGAAAGAACGAACTGAAGTCCTGCCTGAAGGATTTTTGCCAGTCAAATATCACAAGGAAAGAACTGAAAAGTTGGAAGTTTATTGGAGAGATATTTTGAGGATTAGAAAGTATTGTGAGAAACCGAAGCTTGAGCCGAAATATTTGAAGATGATTAATCTGAGAAAGAGTGCGAAAGGAAGAATTCTAGCCTGGGCTTACATTGAAGAATTCAACATGTTTGCAGTTAAGCGAGAATTTGGCGTTGATTATTTCAAACATGGTCACGAATTCAAGTCGCTACCGTACTTTATGCTAATGCAGATTGCCAGGTTGAGAATGTTGTATTGTGGAATGAACGATCGATCTTCGTTGCTGGTGAAGAAGATTCGAATAGCTTTTAATTCAAAGAATTGGAAAGGTTTTAGGCCACAATTTCCTCGGATTAGTTTCAAAGTTAATCCTAGAACTGGTGAATCTCGAAGAATTGTGAAGTACAAGCGGGCAAAGACTATGAAGAAGGTTCCATTGAGGAAATTGCCGCAAAATTGGAGTCAGAGATTCAGATGGTGGTTTTATGATGATCGTTCTGAAGAAGATGTGATTGTTTTGGATAAGGTGAATGAGAATGATATTGAATGCATTCGTGTATTGGATCCGATTTGGTTGAGAAACTGTACCGAGGCTGATATTTTCATGTTGTATTACAACCGTATGCTCTATCGTCGTGAGAACAGTGTACAGGCTGAACAGTATGTGAAAGTAGCTAAGCTGTGCTACTTGAACAACATGGTAATCGATCCGTACGAATGAAGTAAATGATGACTGAAGATTTTTGAAATAGAACTAGGTCTTAGGGGGAGTTTGTTGGTGCATAATCCCGAGTTCTATTATGTAATAAGTTCTATTAGTTTTGTGTTTCGTATTTCAGTCATGTATGAACATCGTCATTAATACTTTGTATTTGAATTGCTTAGTATAATGTCGTGAAATGGTTAAGAGCAGTTGGTTGGCTGCTCAGACCATCGACCGATGGTAGGGACCATCGGTCGAGGGACTCTCACCATCGACCGTAGGTCCCAGACCACCGACTGATGGTCACTGGAATTATATATATATATACGGGTTTTGTGGTTCATTGTTAGGTTACACACCACAAACCCTATTGCCGTCGTATTACTCTGTGTTTACCGTCCCAGGCCAATCCCCAACCGAATACAAGGCTCTAGGCATCGATTATATCAACTATTTGTTGGTTAGATTGATCCCGATAGTTAATCAAGTATTCGACTCACCCTAGTTATCGTTTCCGCCGTTAATCTAGGTTAATACGTTTGATCTAAGGTCCATAGTACGTCTACAAGATTAGAGTATTAATTTCCGAGAGTTCATTTAAAATTCGACCACTAGGTGGTCTCAACCAACACCAGTTTTCTTGAGCCGATGAGTTGATGTATGTGATTCTATCCGCTACTTTTGCATTTTTATTTGATTCGTATAGTCGTCGGAATTGGGAACTAAAGCGCTTGGAACCACACCAAATATCATTACAGAATTTTATTTTGGTTTCATTTATCGTTTGATGAAAGCTTTTTCATTTATATAAAATAACTCACTACTCTAAATTAAATTGTAAAAAGTTTAAATATTTTAATCGAATTTATTGATTAATTAGTGTATGAATTATATGTAGCAAAAATAACATAGTGATAGTGATTGTTAATTAATTCGTTGTAGCGTGTGATGGAAAATTGGATAACAAATTGATCACGTGGACAGGCATGCAGAAACTGCATGTCATACGCGTTTGTGCTGACAAACAGAACGTTGAATACATAAATATAATTAAATTATAATCTAAGCTGAATCTTAAATAAGATATTTTATTTATTTTCAACGCTACTACTCATAGTTACTTGTAATCCACAGTATTAATAAAGTTACAAACAGATCAAAGCTTACTTTTTTATAAAATTATATAAGTATCAAATTATTTGAAATAGATCAAATTTACTTTTTTATAAAATTAAATAGGGAAAATGGCCCGAAAAGTTAACATAAGTTACCCAATTTAACAATCAAGGTAACCCTCAAATCGCATAAGCCCGAAAAGGATTTCAATTTTATTTTTGCTAAAGAAAATGATTGCTTGTTCAAAAATTTTAAAATTGAGGTAATCTTCGTTAAATTCATTAACAATCATTACTTAAAAATACACGATTGGTCCCGGAAGTTTCTTAAAAGATTGCACCAAGAGTCATCTTCATCATCACCATCAACTTCACACTCATCTTCATCCTCTCATCAACATCGTCATCTGTCATCATCTAATCACCACCAGTGGATGCTAATGTCGTTGTCAATGATCTAGATCAACAAAAAAGGGTACCAAAAAGAATGGAGATTAATCAAGAATCCAAACAAAGAATGTAAAACAAAGAGATGTGACAGTGCATCTCTTAATCTCACTTTGTGAATGAGACAAAGATTTTGTGAGATTTTGAAGGTGTAATTACCACCAATCTAATCACCACCATCGTCATCGTCCAAAAATCTTAAACACAAGGAATTAAAGGTTGAGCTACCACCGAATTAAAGGTTGAGCTACCACCAATCTAATGGATATGAACTTCAAATTCAAAAACAGGTCATAACCAACCACCAATCTAATGGATATGAAATTCGAAATTCAAATCTGAGGTTTCTCAACACGAACTGATTATAGAAAAACGTTCCTAAACATCTTCTTAAGCTACGTGATCGATCAATTTCAGTTAACATCAACATATTCGAGCACTTTTGATCCGTGTTCATCGTTAAACCAAAAATATGAAGAGTGATTAGTTTTGGGAGATTCACTACATTTTAGATTGAATTGAGCATAGATATGGAACACGTATCACCTGTTTATGCTACATGAATCATCAAATCGGTTGTAGAAACATCTCTGAATTTTAGATCTCGAAGTCAAATTTTGGAGTTTTCGGTCAACAAATTAATTTGGGTAATTCTTTAATTTTCAGGTTTGGGAAAAAGATTTGTAACAACTTACATGAATGTGATGACCCGGAAATTTCTGACCAAATTTAAACTTAATCTTTAACGTTTTCGACACGATAAGTAAAGTCTGTAATGTTGAGTTTCAAAGTTTTGGAACTATATTCATGTAACTAATTATTCTTTTACTGTTCTCGTAGATTCACGAACAATATATATAACTTAATGTGCATATATATATATATATATATATATATATATATATATATATATATATATATATATATATATATATATATATATATATATATATATATATATATATATATATATATGTATATATATATATATATATATATATGTATATATATATATATATATATATATATGATTTCAAGTTATTTAGTAAACGATAGTAACATTCGATTATTGATTCGATTGATATTTAGATAAGTTAACTAAAACGTTTAAGATGAACCAGTAAAACACTAATTTGCTACAATATTTTCGAATTGCTACAGTACCCGAAAAGCTACACTGTTTTCGAAAATCACTATTTGCTACAGTAAAAAATAACTTTGCTAAAGTAACTTTGCTACAGTAAAACACTATTTCAAAATGAAAATGTATATATGTATATGTATATACTACGAGACGATGATTTATAGAAGCAAATGACCAAAACACTTAATTGATTAAAGCTACACTTCGAGTGACATAGTTATGGATAATTTAAGTCTATATTTTGACAAAGGTACGAGTCACGAAACTAAAAATGCAAGTTTTCTCAGCGTACGAAAGGACGTTCGAAAAACCGGAACCGGGACATAAGTCGCGTGATGACGTACGACTTATCGGAACAAAAATTACAAGTCAACTATGCACGTGAATTTAATATAATATATAATTAATTATATAAATTATATATTATAAATATAATTAATAAATATGTCGACAAACGTAGGACAAAAACATTTGTGAGCTGTCATACCTTCCCATGCGATCGCATGGGAAATGGCTTGGGAAGCCATGCGATCGCATGGCACCCTTTTGCTGGCCACATCTATAAATTCGCGATTTCTGTTTCTGATTCATTCATATATCCATCTCTCGACTCTCTCTAAATATATATATATATATATATATATATATATATATATATATATATATATATATATATATATATATATATATTATTATTATTATTATTATTATTATTATTAATCTTATTAGTGTTATTATTATTACGATACAAAAATAATAATATACATAAAATATTACGACGGAGTGATGTCCAAATGATTTCAAAACGAGTTTTTGAGCAAGCTAGAGCCAAGGAAATTATGGGCTATTGCCATGGAGGTTATGGGTAATGTTCATGGGTAATATTCGCAAGTCAAACCTAGTGTTTATCATCTCCGTTACGTCTACGTACTTTCCTGCAATATTGAATCACAATATTGATACGTGAGCATTCATATCTTAATTTTTTTTATATTAATAGTGTATACATGTCTAGTGCTCGAGTATATATGTTTATGCATGCTTTTATGCTAAATTTCGTCGTTAGATAGTTTATGATGAATCACGAATTAAATACATATATTACTGATAAAAGGTATATGATATGCATGTCGTTGGAAAGCTGGCGAAAAATCAATAACTTTTCATTTAGAAACCGCGTAATTTCGGTGAACGAATTAAAAGTTATGATCAACTGAATTATGATTAACGTTAATTAAAATTGCTTTTGAATCTGCAATTGATATTTAAACAACTTGTTAATAAGATTGATAAAGTGAATTTTTGAATATTACCAGCCGAGTAAATGAATCCTTATATAGGACATGTCTCGTTTTGTTAAACAACTGTCAAAATTGACTTTTTGAAACAACTTTGGATAACTTTTGTATGTCGATCTCGAGCATTAGGATTGTGATACACTATGACCTGACCTAGCTTGATAGACATTTATTGACCCAACATATGTTCTCTAGGTTGAGATCTATGGTTATTTGGGTATTCCGAGTTTCGGTCACATTTTGGTGAACTACTTTATATGCTGCTAAGGTGAGTTTCATTTGCTCCCTTTTTAAATTGCGTTTGCAATCTATATTTTTGGGCTGAGAATACATGCACTTTATTTTAAACACAATGGACACAAGTACATACTAAATTCTATACTGAGTTTGAACCGAAAATCCCTTAGCTTTGGTAACTAGTAACTGCCGGTTATAAGAACTGGTGGGCGCGAGTAGTAGTATATGGATCTATAGGGCTTGATATCCCCATCCGAGCTAGAGCACTAGCCTTTTAATGGACGTATGCTATTTGAGAAGCGTACACGTTGGTTTGCGTGTATTATTAAGATGATTATACAAAGGGTATAAATTATATATACCTTAAGTTTAGTTATCAGGGTGCTCAATTTCGTAGAATATTTTGATAAACGTTTCTGGATGAAACAACTGAAATCTTGTGATCCACCTTTATGTACAGATTATGCAAAACAGTAAAACTATGAACTCACCAACCTTTGTGTTGACACTTGTTAACATGTTTATTCTCAGGTTCCCTAGAAGTCTTCCGCTGTTTGCTTATATGTTAGACAAGCTATGTGCATGGAGTCTTACATGACATATTTTTCAAGGAAACGTTGCATTCACCAAATCATCACCATGTATCTTATTTTGACTGCATTGTCAACGGAAGTACTATTGTAAACTATTATTTACGGTGATTGTCTTTATGTAGAAATCATCAGATGTCGAAAACCTTTGATTTAAATATTCATTTATAGTGTGCCTTTTCAAAAGAATGCAATGTTTACAAAACGTATCATATAGAGGTCAAATACCTCGCAATGAAATCGATGAATGACGTGTTCGTCCATATGGATTTGGAGCGATCGTCACAATGAAGGAATCGAAGCCTAACAACAACTAGATCTAAAAGTCAAATTTCATGTTCATCTTCCTACAAGGATCTGGGCAAAAATAAAGTTTTATTAATTTTATACATAAGCCCATACACATGTTGTTTTGGTCATTTGATCTTCATAAATATTGTATTTTTTTAATAAGGACTAGTGGTGCAATCTTTTAAGAAACTTCAGGGACCAATCGTGTATTTTTAACTAACGATTATTAATGAATTTGACGAAGATTACCTCAATTTTAAAATTTTTGAACACGTAATCCTTTTCTTGAGCAAAAATAAAATTGAAATCCTTTTCGCCCTTATGCGATTTGAGAATTACCATGATTGTCAAATTGGGTAACTTATGTTACCTTTTCGGGTCATTTGCCCAATTAAATAATATAAAGGTGTGTTTTGATGAAACTAGCTGGACCTGGAGCTTGATCTTACGAGCTGGAGCTGGAGCTTATTTTTGAAGCTAGTAGCTGGAACTATATAAATAAGTGTTTGGTAAACTAGTTGTAACTTATTTTTCAATTCATAAGCTCTATTTTTTTCATAAGCTACTACAAGTACCTTATTTTTTAAGAGCTTATGATTTTAATAAGCTCTACTTTTTTTGTTCACCAAACAAAGATTATGACTTGGAGCTTATTAATCATAAGCTCAAGCTCCTAGAAGCTCTTATAAGCTCCGACAAGCTAGCGTGCCAAACATAACCTTATGTATCACATTATTTGAACAATTTAACGTGATGATTAACGACAGGATCAGGATATCAACAATTTTAAATGTTAAAAAAGAAAGTGTGTAACACTAGAGCAGACATCGCCACACACATCCTATTTCATGTGGGGGACTAGCTCTTATCACGTACCCGGCCATGACAAATATATCATAAGTATGTTTTATTACATTAATCATATTTAATTAATTATTTAGATCTGGCGTTTTCATCATGTAGAGCGTAACCTGAGTTAAGACACGTGAATCGCAGAATTGGTTTGGTTTTTGATTGACTTTTTGTTGTATAGCACAATGAGAGTTTAAATAAGTCGTTAGCAGCAAAATATCCTGATTAGCGAGGCCTATCGGCCCATAGTTATCAATGTAATCATGGGCCTGCGCTTCTTTTTGATCCAGCGTTCATAATGGGCTACTGCAAATTTAAATTTATGACCCTTTACATCTACCGTATGATAAAGATAAAAGTTTTGTACATTACAATTTAATATAGGAAAATTGTTCAAAATACACTTTTTTTAAGGTTTCAAACAAAATACACTTTTTTTTTTAAAAAATGTCTTTTTACACCATTCGGTAGACGGGATTTCTGTCTACCACCTTTATCTGTCGTCTACTACCATTTTTACAAAGTAGTCGACGGTGAGATAAAGGTGGTAGACAGAATTTACAAAGTAGTCGACTGTCTACTGCCTTGTTGTTGCTGTCTACTGCCTTGTAGACACTAACAAGGCAGTAGACAGCAACAACACGGCAGTAGACTGTAACAACAAGGCAGTAGACAGTTGACTACTTTGTAAATGTATGTCTACTGTTTTGTTCTCACTGTCTACCAACCTTGCAGAAAACTGCCAGTAGACGGGAATTCTGTCTACCACCTTTATCTCACCGCCGACTACTTTGTAAAAAATGGTAGTAGACGACAGATAAATGTGGTAGACAGAAATCTCGTCTACTGAATGGTGTAAAAAGACAATTTTTTAAAAAAAAAATGTATTTTGTTTGAAGCCTTAAAAAAAAGTGTATTTTGATCAATTTCCCTTTAATATATTGACATCTTAGTAAATGAAACATTATTTAGTAGGTCTTTATGGTTTATTCATTTAATTGATATTTGATGTATAGAAAATAAACTACCAACTTCAAATATTTACTAAAAAGTTTCTGAAATTACAATTTTATTCTTTTTATATAAAGAAGTTAGTAAAATATTTACTCATAATTCACTTACTTTGTTTTAGATTCTATTTAATTTGAATAAAATATTCTTATAAAAACATAATTAAATATTGGAAAAGAAATTAAAAAATGAGAAGAAAAAATAACGTGGATGGTCTCGACGGTTTACGGCTTTACGCTAGACTACACGTTATGTCCTCGTAATTTTTTTTGAGGTCAATGAATACTGTACTTTCAAATTGTAGCATGGGTGGTACCCTTCTCGACGTTAGTGTTAGACTAGTTATATGTTAGCCCATGTATTTCTATTGTTTAGACTTGGTACATTAGTCATTGCTAGGGTTTAGTCTATATATAGACATGGTCTATGTACGTTAGAAAGTCCCGTTAAGCCTAGTCATAGGTGAAACACGTGATGAGTAATTTAGTCCTTTTATTCCACTTTCTCATTTAAAATATTGGTAAATTGAACTCATTTCATTGATCATGATCACCATGAAGACCCGTACTTTTGACTTCCACTCACAAAATTGTGCATTTAGATGCATCAAACTTCACCTTTGCTGTAATCAGGGTTACCAAATGGTTTAAACGAGCAATAAAAGCCCGTGTGTCGTCGTTGCGGAAAATTTATCTCGAACACTTTTTCAGTAGTTTATAATTACATCACGTAGATTGATACTAACCTCAAAAGTATATATAAAGAGTAAAATAATATTTTTAAAAGACTATGGCAAATGATTTCGCTCTACATCATTTAGACGATTGGTACAAACATTTTAATAAAAAATAATATATATATATATATATATATATATATATATATATATATATATATATATATATATATATATATATATATATATATATATATATATAATATTAATAAAATAGCATTAATAAACTAATATTAATATAAGTAACTATTAATATAACAATATTAACTTGCTCTTTATGGCCTTTTGGCTAATAGAATAATATATAGAAATAAAGCAATATTAATATAATTAAACTATTAGTAATATAATAATATTAAGTTATTATTTATGGCCTTTTGGCTAGTAGAATAATACTAAGACCACTCTTTATGAGAGCATTATTCGTATCTACCCGTTTATTACCCGCATAATGCCATAGTCACCAATTCATTATAGCATTAGTTTTAGCGCTTTCACCGTGAATTTAACGAGTACTTCTTAATTCATTGTAGGCATTAGTGAAGTCTACTAGTACCTTTTTGTAATCAAATACCCCATCGAACATATGTACAAGCATTAATGCATATTGTAGAAGTTGTGATGTGGTCCAGCGGTTGGTGACCTGTCTCTTTTAGGTTAGGTCAGTAGTTCAACCTCTGTTGAGTACATATCAACCCACAATTTCTTTAATGACAGTTAAGAGGAAGATGTTTTAGCTATGATATGCAGTGTTTAGTTATAGGATTTTATGAGTTTGTTATATGATTGGGGTGTTGATGTGACACTGATCTGCATGGTTAAGAAGATAAATAGTTTAGTCACGATAGAGATTCACCTAATAGAATTACTCCATATATAGGAATGAGAAACGGGAAATGTAAAGGACGAAATTATCCCTCATATATGTTGCAGATGACTAGGCTTACTGGCACTTTCAAACGTTCGTTTGAGAGGGGACCATCCATGCGGCAATTTGAAAGTATTATCGACGTCAAAAAAAAAAAAAAAACGCGGGAACAGAGCACGTAAGTAAATTAGCGTAAAATAGATTGACTACCCACTTAATATTTTCAAGTGAGAAAGCCAAAAGTATCAGAAACTAGTGACAGTGATCTAATGTTTAAAGTCAACTTGGGAAATGCAATGGTGGGAATTGTTGACGGATGTGTGTTTCTCTAGGTAACCCACTTTATTTTCAACACATCCAAACAAATTTCACAACTTCAAACACTCTTTCAATATTTAATTCAAAATTTAATAAATAAAAATATAAGTCTTGCTGGTGAAAAAAAATTATAGAAAAAAGCAAGAATAAACCAAAATTCACGTTGTTGACTAAACCCAAAGTGACATGAAAACTTCACATATAATTAAAGAACACGTTATATATATAAGTTGAAAAAACTAAAAAAAAATTCAAAAAGTATGAGTCAAAAATCAAACTCAAACCAATACCGAAAAGATGTAGACAAACCTCAAGCTTGACCCGGAACTTAATAATGTTATGGATGAAAGCCCCACTTTCACTATGCTTGGAATATTTTGGCAGTTTATTTTGACTTTTTGTCCACTAATAAATATTTTTTGCGTCTGTATAATATACCATAAAATAAAAATTTTTACTCACTCCGTCCCTATATTATTGTCCATTATTCTATTTTGGGATGTCTCAAATTAATTGTTCACTTCCATAAATAGAAAGGAAAGAAGATATTTCATTGGTGGATCTGGAGAGAGAAGATATTTCATTGGTGGAGAAATGAAGTTAGTGGCATTTTCTAAAACTGTGTATTTTTTGTCTGGTGACAATAAATATGGAACGGAGGGAGTATTAAATTTAAGATATCTTTGATAAAACTAATTTTATCCTAGATGTTTATGTTAATGTTAAGTTTATCTGAATTTAGTTAGTTAATAAATGATAGAGTAATATTTTTTTGGGTTGCCTACTACATTGACGGCCAGTTGTTCAAACTACTCTGTATTATACACAAGTACATGAGTTTGACAAATACCTACTGTACTTGAGAAGGTTATGATTATACTTGGCAATTGAGACTCATACTCTCAAATTTGAGTCAATTGGGTCAA
Source organism: Rutidosis leptorrhynchoides (assembly GCF_046630445.1). NCBI lineage: Eukaryota > Viridiplantae > Streptophyta > Magnoliopsida > Asterales > Asteraceae > Rutidosis > Rutidosis leptorrhynchoides. Next base: position 51,489,255 of record NC_092338.1, read on the forward strand.
GTTTTCAGGTGGTCTTGAAAAAAATTAGGCTTAGCAATGTAAAACAAAACTTAAAAAAAAGATTCAAATGACTTTCTCTCCAACCTATTGAGTCCTATACAAAAAAATAAAGGAATAGGTCTAATGGGTATCAATACTCAAAAAACAATAAATAGAAATGGGTCTAAGGGGTTTTGTGAATGGGTCGAGCATAAAAAGTTTCATCCATCAAAAATTTATGAAAACATACATGGTTATATCATTGATTATGTATATTATACCTGGCAATTGAGACCCAAACACTCAAATTTGGGTCAAATGGGTCAAGCTTTCGGGTCAATTGGATCTTGAGAAAAATTAGGCCTAACAATGTAAATCAAAACTTAAAAAAAGATTCAAATGGGTTTCTCTCAAACTTATTGAGTCCTATACAAAAAATGAATGAACGGGTCTAATGGGTATCAATACTCAAAGATCAATAAATAGAAATAAGTCTAATGGATTTTGTAAATGGGTCAAATGGGTCAAGCATAACAAGTTTCATCCGTCAAAAATTTATAAAGCATTCATGTTTATATAATTTATTATGTATATTAATTAATGTTTCTTATGTATATTTAATAAATAATAATAACTAAAATAATGTTATAAATGTAAAAAAAGTGATGTAACCCGTTTGACCCATTTGACTCAATTGACCTGTGACCCGTTTCGACCCGTTACCCAAATCGACCCAACCTGACCCATTTTGACCCGTTTAAAAAATTGATCCGTTTGACCTATGACCCATTTCAACCTAAAACCATTTTTACCCGTTACCCAAACCGACCCAACCTGACCCGTTTGCCAGGCATAATGTATATTGATATTTCTTATGCATATATATAATATATATAATAATAACTAACATAATGTAATAAATGTAAAAAAACGATGTAACATGTTTGACCCATTTGACCCAATTGACCTGTGACCCATTTTAAAACGTTACCCAAATCGACCCAACCTGACCCATTTAGACCCGTTTAAAAATTGACCCGTTTGACCTATGATCTATTTCAACCCAAAACCATTTTGACCCGTTACCCAAACCAACCCAATCTGACCCGTTTGCCATGCATAGTTATGATGCTAATGATATCGGTGACAACCGTTAAAATCGAATATAAGGCTTTTGCACTCTTAACTTTTGTACCTTTCAACAAAAAGTACAATGTTTTATCTATTTTCAAGATTCACGAAAAATAAATGTCTCGTCAAATCATTGACGTACATCTAAGTAAATCTATAAAATATACTCAAACTTTCACCAATGTGAAGATTACACATAAACATCAAATATCAACTTTGTGCTATAAATACTCTAGTTACAAGAAATTGTGATGTGGTCCAGCGGTTGGTGGTCTGCCTCTTTTAGGAGGCCAGGAGTTCGACCCCTGTTAGCTACATATTAAAAACACAATTTCATCCATGTCATGAAGTATCCACCCATGACACCTTTCCCATATAGTTTGGAGGGTAAATGTGACGCCCCGTACTAAATCATCATGTACGGACCATCATCAACAGGATCATTACAAGGTTAAGTACTATATGCGTTTTCAAAACAGAGTTTGCATTCATTAATAAAGGTGACGTCATAACATACGTCGAATGTTTTACAATCCAAAAGTAAGCTTCACTAAGTAGAAGCATTAAATAAGTGTACGTGACCACAAAGGTCGTTACATAACATAGTTTCAAAAGTAAATAAGTTTGAATGCAAGATAAGTAGTCATGCGATAACAACTCTAAGCAGCGGGTTCTACAGCACGACTAGTATGATAGCGGAAGCGACTTCAAGCACCTGAGAAATACACGCTTAAAAAGGTCAACACAAAGGTTGGTGAGCTATAGTTTAAGTATAACAGTAATGTAAGTAGGCCACGAGATTTCGGTGCTACAACGAGCGTTTCAAAAGTATGTAAAAGTATATGCTTAACCGCGGGCACCCGGTAACTAACTTAACGTTTATGTACCCCCTGAAAGTGCACATGGCAAGTGCGTATGACCTCGAAGTATTAAACACTCGTTAAATGCTAGCGCGACTAGCCCGAGTGGGGATGTCAAACCCTATGGATCCATATCTAAGATTCGCGTTCACGATTCAAAAACCAATGATTAAACGTTACCGAGCTAAAGGGAATGTTTCTGCCGTTATATAACCCACACATATATAAAGTTTAAGTACTCGTGCCTATTATGTAAAACATGAAATGCGCATGTATTCTCAGTTCCAAAAATAAGTTAAAGTAAAAAGGGAAAGCTATAACTCACAATGATAAGTAGCGGTAAAATAGTAGTAATGTAGAGTCGGGAAAATGTGCAAGTATCGGTCCAAAAGTCCTCAACCTAAGTCAAATAGTACTAAGTCAGTAGCTTGTCTTAAAAGGTTTATAAGTATGTAAATAAGGTCATAAGGGTCATCATAAATCATCATCAAACGAAAGGTATATGTGTGTTTTGTTCATAAAAGAAGTTTTAAAACAAAGGCTGACTTCGGTCAGTCACCACGGTCTCTATACCTACTGAAATAAGGTGAGACCAGTGTCCATGACTCCGTATATGAGTCGTTTAAGTGTGGTTAAAATTACAGAAGTTAACTCGTCTTCGTTTGACCGTGACAACGGTATAAGTGCGAGTAGGTCTGAAATTTCTGCACAACGTTAAATGGACATAGTGACGAACGGAGGGCCATAGTTCCTAAACCGTAACTCGTATTAAGACGAGTCCTAAACGAAAAATTATATACTCGAACAGAGATAACTGAATATCACAGTTACAGTAGCCCAGGTGTTCGGGTCTGACTCAGAAAACAGTAAACAGAAAACAGGAACTGGAAACAGAAAAGTAAATAGACCTAGTGACGATCGGAGGGCCATAGACTCTAAACCGTGATTCGTATGAAGGCGAGTCTTATATGAAAAGTTATCTAATCGAAAAGTTCTATCCAAAAATCAAGGTTAGATCAGCCCAGACCTACTGGTCTGTTACGGGTTCAGCTGATCAGAAAGTTTGGACAGAACAGTAAGTTTAAGGGAGTTCCGGTGGTTTTGGTGCTTGATGTTCATCATGGTTCTCATCCTTGATGCATATGGCTTCAAGTGTACAACTCATGGATGTGTTTACATCATTTTAACCAAATCTTGACCATCATAACCCACATGCAAGTTTATGTAAAGTCATTAAGTTAAATCATAAGTACTAACACTTGAATCCTTACTTTAGTGAAACCATAAGTTACAAAACTTTGATTATCAACTAGTAAAGTGTAATTAGAGTGCAAGAATGAAAGTGATAAACTAAATAAACAAGTACCAAGTTCATGAGTTCCATACCTTTAAAGATTCAAGCCTAGGTCTTGATCTTTAGAAAGTAAACTTTAAGTTTACTAACATGAATGCATGCAAGATCTTTAGAACTTATGAACTTGAAATCTTTGAAACACTAGTTGTAGAACCATAAACTAGAGAGTTTAGATCCTTACATGTTCTTGAATAACAAGATAAATGAAGAATCAAACTAAAGAGTTTGATTCTTTGATACTAGTAAGAAATAACTAAGGTAACAAGTGAGTAAACAACAACTAACAACAACAATGAATTAAGTAACAATGAAGAACAAAAGATGATGATGATTTAGGGGGGTTTGGTTCGGTTTTTAGAGAGAAAGAGGAAGAGAAGAAGAGCCTTGTAACTTACAATGTTTAGAGAGAAAGAAGAGAAAAATGGAATGCAAGATTGAAGTGTGAGTTTGAATGAGGCATGCAAGAGATTATGTAGTCAAACTTGGAAACCAAAAACCCCCCTCCCCATGCTCTCTTGGCCGTGAACCTCCCACCAATGGGGGAGGGAATTGCTCACTCAATGTGCATGCTTCTTTGACTAAGGGTGAATGGTTAAAGGGTAACTTTGTGGGGTAAGTGTGCAAGTAAGTGGTAAATAAGTTTCTTACCACATTTTTCATCTAGGTAACTCCTAAAGTGATACTTACATAAGTGTTGGGCTAATTAGGTCCATTTAAGTGTAGGGTGGGCTTATAAGTCCACAATCAAGAGTCCATAACATTTTACAAGCCCAAGTTCAAGTAATTCACAAATTAATCCATCTAAAGCCCAAGTAATTAACTAATAACTATAGTTAATCAAAATAATTAATAAAATTAATTATGAATGTAAATAATACTTGAAAATATTATTCGTGCAAGTTCCGGGTGTCGCAAGGGCGTTTCGGGCAATTAAAGCCAAGTTCGGGCAATCATGGCAACAAGTAAATGTAATAACATACATTCGTTTAATCACACGTATTAATAATAATTATTATTAATAAATAAAAGTTGGAAAATCCAGGGTCGTTACATTACCCACCTGTTAAAGAAAATTTCGTCCCGAAATTTTAAGCTGAATCTGAAGGTGATGGAGGAGGTGGAAAAAGGTGAGGATACTTCTGTCTCATTTGATCCTCTCGTTCCCAGGTAAACTCAGGTCCTCGTTTGGCATTCCATCGAACTCGGACAATCGGAATCCTATTGTGTTTCAACTCCTTGACTTCACGTTCCATAATTTCAACAGGCTCTTCCACAAAGTGAAGTTTGTCGTCAATAGTAAGTTCCTCCAATGGTATGATCAGTTCAGGTGGAGCAAGACACTTCTTCAAGTTTGATACGTGGAAGGTAGGATGAACTGAGCTCAATTGTGTTGGAAGGTCAAGACGATAAGCAACGGGTCCAACACGCTCCAAAATTTCAAAAGGGCCAATGTACCGCGGGTTTAACTTTCCGCGCTTTCCAAAACGAATCACACCCTTCCAAGGTGCAACCTTCAACATAACGCGGTCACCAATGTTGAATTCAAAGTCTTTACGCTTACTATCAGCATAACTCTTTTGGCGATCACGAGCTACCTTGAGTCTGTTTTGAATTTGGGCAATCTTCTCTGATGTTTCGTGGACTATCTCGGGCCCGGTGAGTTGCACTTCACCTAGCTCGGCCCAACAAAGAGGAGAACGGCACTTGCGGCCATACAATGCTTCAAAAGGTGCAGCTTTAATGCTCGAGTGGTAACTGTTGTTGTAAGAGAATTCGGCGAGTGGCAAATGCCTTTCCCAGGCCTTTCCAAAATCAATAACACATGCACGTAGCATGTCCTCCAAGGTTTGAATTGTTCGTTCACTTTGCCCGTCAGTCTGAGGGTGATATGCAGTGCTCATGTCGAGACGAGTTCCCATGGCTTCTTGCAAAGAACGCCAAAATCTAGAAGCAAATCGAGGATCGCGATCGGAGATGATCGATAAGGGTATACCGTGTCGTGATACAACCTCTTTAATATAAAGTTGAGCAAGTCTCTCCATTGTATCGGTTTCTTTCATTGCTAAGAAATGTGCAGTCTTGGTAAGACGGTCAACAATAACCCAAATGGTATCGTATCCGCCCACTGTCTTTGGCAGTTTGGTGATAAAGTCCATAGTTATCATCTCCCACTTCCATTGTGGGATTTCCGGCTGTTGAAGTAACCCAGAAGGTTTTTGATGCTCGGCTTTAACCTTTGAGCAAGTCAAACACTTACTAACATAAGCTGCAATCTTTCTTGAGATTCGGCCACCAATATTGTTCTTTAATATCATGGTACATCTTGCCCGCTCCGGGATGAATCGAATATCTTGACTTGTGAGCTTCATCCAATATGAGGCTCCGTAAGTCTCCATAGCGTGGTACCCAAATTCTTCCGGCATAACATCGGAGTCCGGATTCTCTAACCTCGAATTTAGAGACGAGAATGTTCAAATATTCATATCGTAAGTGCTTCTCTATGAGAGCCTGTTCTTGGGCTGCTCGGATTTGGTTCTGGAGATTGGAATGAATCGTGATGTTCAATGCTCGAACGGGAAGAGGTGCCGACCTCTCCTTTCGGCTTAAGGCGTCAGCAACAACGTTGGCCTTACCCGGATGATAGCGAAGTTCACACTTGTAATCATTTAGCGTCTCAATCCACCTTCGTTGTCTCATATTCAAATGTTTCTGATCGAATATATGCTGGAGACTCTTGTGATCGGTGAAGATAGTGCATTTAGTTTCATAAAGGTAGTGCCTCCACAATTTGAGCGCGAAGACAACGGCTCCAAGTTCAAGATCGTGTGTAGTATAGTTTCGTTCGTGGATCTTAAGTTGACGAGAAGCATAGGCGATGACCTTCGTGCGTTGCATAAGAACACAACCATAACCAGTTTTCGAGGCGTCGCAGTAAACAACAAAATCGTCATTACCCTCAGGAAGTGATAGGATAGGCGCGGTGGTTAACTTCCGTTTCAAGAATTGAAACGCTTTCTCTTGCTCGTCTCCCCAAACAAATTTCTTTCCTTTGTGAGTGAGTGCGGTTAGCGGACGTGAAATCAGAGAGAAACCTTCGATAAACCTTCGGTAATAACCGGCAAGGCCCAAAAATTGGCGGATGTGGGTCGGAGTAGTGGGGGTCTCCCACTTGCTGATAGCTTCGATCTTGGCGGGATCAACTTTGATGCCCTGGTCACTCACAACATGACCCAAAAACTGAACTTCCTTCAACCAGAATTCACACTTGGAAAACTTTGCGTAAATTTGCTCACGTCTCAAAAGTTCAAGTACTAATCAGAGATGATGCTCGTGTTCTTCTTCGCTCTTAGAGTAGATGAGGATATCATCTATGAAGACTATAACAAATTTGTCCAAGTACGGCTTGCAAACACGATTCATAAGGTCCATAAATACAGCAGGTGCATTGGTCAGACCGAATGGCATTACAAGAAACTCATAATGTCCGTAGCGGGTTCTAAATGCAGTTTTCATCACGTCACTTTCCTTCACCCTCAACTGGTGATAGCCGGATCGTAAATCGATCTTTGAGTAAACACACGATCCTTGCAGTTGGTCAAAAAGATCGTCAATTCGTGGGAGAGGATATCGATTCTTGATTGTTAATTTGTTGAGCTCACGGTAGTCGATACACATTCGGAAAGATCCATCCTTCTTCTTTACAAACAACACAGGCGCGCCCCACGGCGAAGAACTCGGTTGAATAAACCCTCGATCAAGTAACTCTTGTAGCTGGCTTTGCAATTCTTGCATCTCGGAAGGTGCAAGTCTATAGGGTGCGCGAGCTACAGGTGCAGCTCCTGGCACTAAGTCGATTTGAAATTCTACTGCCCTCGGTGGCGGTAATCCAGGCAATTCTTCGGGAAATACATCGGAGAACTCGTTCACAATACGCACATCTTCTACTTTCTTCTCCTCGGTTCCTACGGTTTTCACATGAGCTAGGACAGCAAATCGTCCCTTCTTCATGATCTTTTGCGCCTTCACGCAACTAATGAGGTTCAGTTGAGAGCTACATCTCTCCCCATAAATGATCAATGGCTCGTCATCTCCTTGCGGTATGCGGAGTGCTTTGTCTCCACAAATAATCTCGGCCCTGATCTTAGTTAGCCAGTCCATGCCAACAATAACATCAAAACTCCCCAACTTAATGGGTATCAAGTCTATCTCAAAGTCTACCCCGGCTATATTGATAATAGCCCCTCGGCCAATTTGGTCCACTTTTTCAAGTTTTCCGTTGGCTACCTCGACAAGCATACTTTCCTTTAAAGGAACTAACGACCATTCTAACTTATCACAAAAATGTCTACACACATAGCTCCTATCGGCACCAGTGTCAAATAGGACAGAAGCTAAAAGATTGTTGATTTTGAATATACCTGTCACCAAGTCGGGGTTGTCGCGTGCGTCCCTTGCATTAACATTGAAGGCTCTAGCACGTGGTGGTCCGCCATCCTTACGCTTTTCTGGGCACTCGTTCCTGAAATGGCCCGTCTTTCCACACTCATAACATTTCCTAGGCCCATTGTTGTTGTGGTTTGGCTTCACGTTCAAAGTAGTAATCTTGCAATCCTTTCCAACATGCCCGGTCCGTTGGCACTTCTCGCAAACAACATTACAATACCCGGTGTGGTGCTTGTAGCACCTCTTGCATTGTGGTAGGGTCCCCTTGTAGTTCGGGTTAGAGCTTGTGCCGGGGTTGGTGTTGTTGTTGTTTTGCCTGAAACCTTCATGTCGCTTTGCCGGGTTTTGATCATAGTTTCTACCTCGGTTGTTGTTGTTGTGGTTGTTGTCCCATTTCCTCTTCTCGCCACTACCAGTTTCAAACTTAGCCTTCTCCGGCTCGTCAAGGATGATTTGATTCAAGAGAGTATGCGCCATGCGCATTGCTTCGGGAACACTTGGTGGCTTGGATGAGGTAACATTGCCCTTGATGGACTTAGGAAGTCCCGAGAAGTATTTTTCCAAGCGCTTAAATTCGGGGGTGACCATGGTTGGGCACATAAGAGCCAACTCTAAAAACCTACGATTGTAACTGTTAAGGTCGTTCCCTACGGTCTTCAATTGCATAAATTCAATTTCCATCTTTTGGATTTCGGTCCTCGGACAGTATTCCTCGATCATAGCAGATTTAAATTCTTCCCAAGGCGTAGCATACGCCTCATCAATTCCTTGCGCTTGGGCCATGGTATTCCACCATGTAAGCGCGCCATCGGAAAGCGTGCAAGATGCAAATTTCGTTTTGTTAGCCTCAGAGCAATTGCTAACCCTGAATACCGATTCTAACTTTTCGAACCATCTTGTGAGACCGACTGGTCCCTCAGTGCCACTGAAGTAGTGCGGCTTACAGCTTTGGAATTCCTTATATGTACACCCAATTTGGACGGGTGGAACAATCGGTGGTGGTGGTGGTGGAGCTTGGGGTTGCCTTTCAGCTAGAGCAGCAGCAACACGCTCGTTAATCATTTCTTCAATTTGTGCTGCGGTAGGGGTTGATCTCCCGTTGGCCATGATGTTCTAAACAAACATTTTGACTCAAGTCAAAATCCAGTATGCAAATAATAATAATATAGTGTATATCAATCAACATGAAAACAGCACAACACATGTTGATTAAGTAACGCAAGCAGATATAAGTACCACAAAACTATGATAATGTAAATAGAACACTTGTGCAAAAAGTAAACAACACAAATTTCCATTCATTAAAGATAATAAGTTCCATACATTACAATAAGTTCGTACGATACATAAGGGAAATATGAAATTCCAAAAGAGATTACAATACAGAATCTAATACAAAGTCCTACGGTGATGGTGGGTGCAAGATGTCCAAAACCTGAGCCAACTGCTCCTCAAGCTCAGTAACTCGGGCCTGAAGAATCTCAATCTCCCGCCTCAGTCCCTCATTAGAGGAAGATGGTGGGGCAGGTGGTGCTGGCGGTGCAGGTGGTGCTGGTGGTGCAGGTGGTGCTGGCGGTGCAGGTGGTGCTAGTGGTGCTGAAGTAGATGGTCCGGCTCTGGGTGGAGATGGTAATATCAGTGGGTCAGCAGGGTACGGCACCAGCCGTTTACGAGCAGTAATCCTCTGACGCCGACCAAAAGCATCAGTGATAGTACGACCCGGAATAATGCCAGCGAAGCGATACCGCTTCTTCGGCGGGGTAGAGGGTGCCTGAATCGGTCTGTCAGCGGGATCCTCCTCATCACTGGAGTCATCAGATGTGGTGTCGTCTGAAGGAGCATCGGTGGAAGACCCGTCGTCTGAATCATGTGGTGGTGACACGGGTGGCTCAACTGGATATCCGAAGGCGGCCAACATCTGTCGGTGTCGGCCTGGCGTAATCACTGCTAGGTATCCGTCGGGAGTGCGTCGGCAGGGAGTGCGCCAGTGATTACGAAAAGGACCCTCCCCGAACTCCGCGGGGATCTCCATGCCACCAATGCGAGCCAGTTGCCTCGGGGGTCTGGAAGAAGACGCTGGGGCAGGTGCACTAGAGCTAGCTCCGGAAGTGGAAGCGCCGGGATCGCCAGTGGGTGTCGGGGCCGAAATATCGGCAGCAGCAGCAGCAGCAGCAGGTATAGCAGTAGGTGGGACAACGGGGTCTGAGCCTGTACTGCCCGGAATACCAGCAGGTGGAACGTCCGACATCTGAACAAGGAAAAATAAATTTTTCCATGTCAGTAAGTCATAAAGCACGCAAATAATTGGCCAATAGTTTAAATCATGTATAACAGTAACTAGCATGGCAATAACAGCAAATCGTATGAAAGTAGCATGCAATCGAAAGCAAATAATAGCATGCAGTAGTGAAAACATGTAGTAACATACGGCATATAGCAGTAAAGGTAAGCAGCAACATGTAGTAAACACAGCGGAAACAAGTAAACTAGCAAGTTGTAGATTAGTCCTATTAGTGAATCCTACTCGGGTCGGTCTTAGACTCACTAATGCATCCTAATTCCCTACAACCAAGGCTCTGATACCAAATGTGACGCCCCGTACTAAATCATCATGTACGGACCATCATCAACAGGATCATTACAAGGTTAAGTACTATATGCGTTTTCAAAACAGAGTTTGCATTCATTAATAAAGGTGACGTCATAACATACGTCGAATGTTTTACAATCCAAAAGTAAGCTTCACTAAGTAGAAGCATTAAATAAGTGTACGTGACCACAAAGGTCGTTACATAACATAGTTTCAAAAGTAAATAAGTTTGAATGCAAGATAAGTAGTCATGCGATAACAACTCTAAGCAGCGGGTTCTACAGCACGACTAGTATGATAGCGGAAGCAACTTCAAGCACCTGAGAAATACACGCTTAAAAAGGTCAACACAAAGGTTGGTGAGCTATAGTTTAAGTATAACAGTAATGTAAGTAGGCCACGAGATTTCGGTGCTACAACGAGCGTTTCAAAAGTATGTAAAAGTATATGCTTAACCGCGGGCACCCGGTAACTAACTTAACGTTTATGTACCCCCTGAAAGTGCACATGGCAAGTGCGTATGACCTCGAAGTATTAAACACTCGTTAAATGCTAGCGCGACTAGCCCGAGTGGGGATGTCAAATCCTATGGATCCATATCTAAGATTCGCATTCACGATTCAAAAACCAATGATTAAACGTTACCGAGCTAAAGGGAATGTTTCTGCCGTTATATAACCCACACATATATAAAGTTTAAGTACTCGTGCCTATTATGTAAAACATGAAATGCGCATGTATTCTCAGTTCCTAAAATAAGTTAAAGTAAAAAGGGAAAGCTATAACTCACAATGATAAGTAGCGGTAAAATAGTAGTAATGTAGAGTCGGGAAAATGTGCAAGTATCGGTCCAAAAGTCCTCAACCTAAGTCAAATAGTACTAAGTCAGTAGCTTGTCTTAAAAGGTTTATAAGTATGTAAATAAGGTCATAAGGGTCATCATAAATCATCATCAAACGAAAGGTATATGTGTGTTTTGTTCATAAAAGAAGTTTTAAAACAAAGGCTGACTTCGGTCAGTCACCACGGTCTCTATACCTACTGAAATAAGGTGAGACCAGTGTCCATGACTCCGTATATGAGTCGTTTAAGTGTGGTTAAAATTACAGAAGTTAACTCGTCTTCGTTTGACCGTGACAACGGTATAAGTGCGAGTAGGTCTGAAATTTCTGCACAACGTTAAATGGACATAGTGACGAACGGAGGGCCATAGTTCCTAAACCGTAACTCGTATTAAGAAGAGTCCTAAACGAAAAATTATATACTCGAACAGAGATAACTGAATATCACAGTTACAGTAGCCCAGGTGTTCGGGTCTGACTCAGAAAACAGTAAACAGAAAACAGGAACTGGAAACAGAAAAGTAAATAGACCTAGTGACGATCGGAGGGCCATAGACTCTAAACCGTGATTCGTATGAAGGCGAGTCTTATATGAAAAGTTATCTAATCGAAAAGTTATATCCAAAAATCAAGGTTAGATCAGCCCAGACCTATTGGTCTGTTACGGGTTCAGCTGATCAGAAAGTTTGGACAGAACAGTAAGTTTAAGGGAGTTCCGGTGGTTTTGGTGCTTGATGTTCATCATGGTTCTCATCCTTGATGCATATGGCTTCAAGTGTACAACTCATGGATGTGTTTACATCATTTTAACCAAATCTTGACCATCATAACCCACATGCAAGTTTATGTAAAGTCATTAAGTTAAATCATAAGTACTAACACTTGAATCCTTACTTTAGTGAAACCATAAGTTACAAAACTTTGATTATCAACTAGTAAAGTGTAATTAGAGTGCAAGAATGAAAGTGATAAACTAAATAAACAAGTACCAAGTTCATGAGTTCCATACCTTTAAAGATTCAAGCCTAGGTCTTGATCTTTAGAAAGTAAACTTTAAGTTTACTAACATGAATGCATGCAAGATCTTTAGAACTTATGAACTTGAAATCTTTGAAACACTAGTTGTAGAACCATAAACTAGAGAGTTTAGATCCTTACATGTTCTTGAATAACAAGATAAATGAAGAATCAAACTAAAGAGTTTGATTCTTTGATACTAGTAAGAAATAACTAAGGTAACAAGTGAGTAAACAACAACTAACAACAACAATGAATTAAGTAACAATGAAGAACAAAAGATGATGATGATTTAGGGGGGTTTGGTTCGGTTTTTAGAGAGAAAGAGGAAGAGAAGAAGAGCCTTGTAACTTACAATGTTTAGAGAGAAAGAAGAGAAAAATGGAATGCAAGATTGAAGTGTGAGTTTGAATGAGGCATGCAAGAGATTATGTAGTCAAACTTGGAAACCAAAAACCCCCCTCCCCATGCTCTCTTGGCCGTGAACCTCCCACCAATGGGGGAGGGAGTTGCTCACTCAATGTGCATGCTTCTTTGACTAAGGGTGAATGGTTAAAGGGTAACTTTGTGGGGTAAGTGTGCAAGTAAGTGGTAAATAAGTTTCTTACCACATTTTTCATCTAGGTAACTCCTAAAGTGATACTTACATAAGTGTTGGGCTAATTAGGTCCATTTAAGTGTAGGGTGGGCTTATAAGTCCACAATCAAGAGTCCATAACATTTTACAAGTCCAAGTTCAAGTAATTCACAAATTAATCCATCTAAAGCCCAAGTAATTAACTAATAACTATAGTTAATCAAAATAATTAATAAAATTAATTATGAATGTAAATAATACTTGAAAATATTATTCGTGCAAGTTCCGGGTGTCACAAGGGCGTTTCGGGCAATTAAAGTCAAGTTCGGGCAATCATGGCAACAAGTAAATGTAATAACATACATTCGTTTAATCACACGTATTAATAATAATTATTATTAATAAATAAAAGTTGGAAAATCCAGGGTCGTTACAGTAAAAGGGATGGGGTGATGTGCGAAACGTGGTATATGAATTGTTGTATGGAAAATACCAGTTTTAAAGATTACACACACTAACGGGCAGTGTACCCGATCGTGTAGTAGTATAGATAATGGTAAAATCTGTGTATCGTTCCAAGGACAGTTATATGTGCAAGTTAAGATTGTATAAACTAAATTGGATTTAACTAGATAAAATGAAATCAAACAAATACAAGATATTGGGTTGCCCTTTAACGATGGGAAAATCAATAAAGGAATAAGTTTAAAAGACAATATTTTTGGTATCTTCGATTTATAAAAATGAAAAGATAGTTTTTATATCAAATTAAAGGAATATGCTCATCTAGACTTTTTACCCTCGATATTGAATGTTATTATGGATTAAGACCGGATTGGTTGACTATGCACGAGAACTAATTGATCGGTTTACCAAGAGTAGTCTTGCGCAAACACTCAAACGGGATTACACAATGCAATTGATGTTCTTGTCATCTAAGACCTCTTATTTGTAATCAACTAATTCAACTAGTCTAAAGACTTGAATGATGTTCATGCCAATGATTTGTTGATCATGATCCACTCCTATGTCAACTAATGGTTTAGCTTAGTTCATCCCCTTGGTCCGGTTAAATGCTCAATTCACCCAACCCAAGTAATCAATTAAGTGTAGTAATAGGATCCCTATAAACGTCACTAGATAAGGCAAATTTCTAACACCTATTAGCTATATGGAATTGAGTAGTGAAAATATGTATAACATATTCTAGGGAATTAATTGTTCTCCTAGACAACTACACATATCAATTAAGCTATCCGAAAGTATCTACAAAAGTCGTTCTTATATTCCTATATAGATTAATCGTTTGAACGCAACTTACCCTTTTTGGTAAAAGACGGGCAAACACTTGTCACTAGGTGTAAATCGATATACTAAATTAACAAGATGATGTTTCTTGGTTAAACAAATATACCAACTAATTGAATCGAAAAGATTAAACTTAACAAGAATGGTTCTTGTATTCAAACATCAAACTATCGCGTATAAGAACAATCAATCAAAAACAAACATTCAATATCTCGGTTATTTATCTAGACGGGCATAAAAAAACTAGCTAACAATCATATTTAAATACAATAACAAACTGGAAATAAAGATAGAATTCATTGAACTAACAAGAATCAACCTTTTGAAGAAATCTTGGATGATGATCCTGAAGATTCTTGATTCCGGATTGAAATGATGGATTAGGTGATCCTGGATTACTCCAAGGATCACCTTGAATCGTAACCTCTGCCTCTAAAAATGACTGTAAACTTCTATATTGAGAATGAGGCTGGACAGGGGTTTATAAAGGAGAAAAACTGCACCAAAAGTAGAGTACGCCGAGCGCACATTTAGGGGTGCGCTGAGCGCACTATTCACCTACCCGAATTAAACTTTACAGCTCGACAAAACGCGTTCAAATCTGCTTTACATCTGGAGTGCGCCAAGGAGTGCGCCGAGCGCACTGTAGCAGCGCGCACTTTTTCTACAACTCTAGAATTCTCTGATCAAATTTTGGACGAGTGAGCTGAGCGCACACTTGATCGCACTCTTGTGCGCACTTTACTATTCATCAACTTTTTGACTTATTTTCGATCTCTGAGTAGTATCATCCAAAATCTTCCATATTTCTTCAATTACACATTGATTCTAACTATTTTACAATAAAATGTAATACAAACGAAAATACTATGTTTATACACGAAATAAACAACGATAGAGCTTGATATTGCGACTAAAGATATGTCTAATTTGAGCAATATCAAATCCCCCCACACTTAACTCTTGCTTGTCCTCAAGCAAGTCTTATTTTAAACACTCGAATACAAAACACAAATATATATTAATCACACACATTTATTGTAGCACATCACACGAAGCACGCAAAACACACACATTATCTTGGAACACAAACTCGCGCTATATGAAACACATGTTACACAATTGGAATACACACTCGTTGAGTTACACACACAATTTATGAAACACACGCACACATTTGGATTGCTTGGGAGAAACGAACTTCGGTGAAAGTTCTTTAAAAATTTGGATCCTTAGCGAAAAATAGGATCTTGAGAAAACGTTTTAAGATTTTAAAAATGTCAATGCTAGTTTTTAAACTAGACACGTTTTCCGGTTTTAACCTCAAATTCCGGTTGAAGGTAATTGAAAACCGAAGTCTCAGTCGGCGATTGGCAAGCTATCCGCCCCCATGATTGTAGTATCATGGAACTCTTAACCGGGCGCCCCCTGACGCGATATAAATATCGGTCTTTTATGACAATTTGTACAATTTAGATCAAGGGTTAAAACTGCGAAGACTGAGCTATCGCGTGGGACAGATCCTGCTCCAGCTTATACACAATAATCGGTCTTACACTGGATAGCGCCTTGAATATACCCTACCAAGTTTATTTTCGGGTTTGAAAGTTCAAGACTTTCCCTTCCCACTGTACATTTATATCGTGATATGATATTGGTATGAAATGATATAGTTTAGGAAGTTTGCTATATCAAGTAAGGCAAGAATTCGAAAGACTTTACTTCCTTCAAGGATGGGCTAGATGCATCCTTTCCATTTAGTGACTTTTATTCCTTTTATTTTCAAGCTAAAAGTACTTTAAACATTTAACTTTGTAAAATTTTGTGATAGTAATTCGAAAAGATTGGTAAAATCCCCCACACTTGGCTTTTTCGTTAAGACTTTTAGTTCAAAAATTTAAAATTTTTCATAAAATTACGAAAATAAGCCAAGTTGAATACCATTTGAGTGCCCGCGAGAATTTATACCATCCCCCACACTTAAGATTAAGTAATGCCCTCATTACTTGAAATCAGTAAAATTTAAATTCGAGAGGGCAATAGTGAGAAAAAAATTCGAAAAACCTAGGTTCAAAAACCGGAGATCATGGAATATAGGTGAGCGATGCATCCTTCAGCCCTTGATCTTCATCACACAAATTCTAATTTGATAGGTACCTTGCTGAATTTTAATGCTAGTGTCACTAAAACCTTGAAAAACATCGTGCACTTTTATTAACGCGTCATGTACTCGACTCGACCCCATAATTTAATGCCCAGTGGGGTTAAACTCCCTCACACTTTATCGGACGAGAAGTAAAGTAGGTGAAAAAAGTTCCACGAATAAGAATAGTGAGCCAGTCATTTACACCTCAGGTGGTGTATATTATATGAGATAAATCCTTTTTCAGTTTCCCGAAAAAGGATGACCTAACCCGAGGGTTAACACATGACTCCCCTCTAAGTGCGGTTTTCAGTAAAACTTTTATTCTTGTTGGTGGATCTTGGTCAAATGGGTCTTTATAGATTGTCTTCCCCAAATTGACATCCTCTGGAATAAGCGTGGACCCGCTGTGAATCTCAACTATTGAGCGGGGCTCAATTTCCATCTTCAATTCCTTTAATTCTACAGTTGTAGGTTCATAACCATTAGTCATGAGAACGAGTAGAAAACCGTCTTCCTCCTTTACCACAATCTCATCTATATAACTAGAAGAGTAAGAATGTAACTCGGGGAAATCCTGTAAAAGCTCAGAAAGTGGATCTAAACGAGTACATTTTTCAACTATCAGTTCGTCTTGCAAAATAGATTGTGAAGTTATAAGTTGTGGAGCTAGACCGGACTCTGTCACATTTGAATTTTCTTGAAACATAATCAACGGTGAATAATGATCAGTAGCAAGTTGCATAGTGGGTAGGGGACTCGAATGTTTTACGTTCAAATTCATGCAACATTGCCAAGACCCATAAAAACACGGGCAAAAACCTTCGACTATCATCCTCTCTTTCATAGACATGTTTTTAGTGTTAACCACAACTTCATCTTCTTCTTTCTCTTGGTACCCCTTGTTGGTAACACTAGGAGATAAATATAATTCGATTAGTTTCCTTTGTTCTACTCTCATTCTCTCACCCATTGTCATATTACTATGGTCAATCATTTCACTGCAACTGATAAAAACTAGAAAAGAATAAAAGCACCGACACTAAACAGTGATAAAAAATAATAAAATAAAAAAATCTAAAAAAATAATCACAACTTAGCAAACAATTCTTATCTTGACACAACTGTCCCCGGCAGCGGCGCCAAAAACTTGATGTGCGAAACGTGGTATATGAATTGTTGTATGGAAAATACCGGTTTTAAAGATTACACACACTAACGGGCAGTGTACCCGATCGTATAGTAGTATAGATAATGGAAAAATCCGTGTATCGTTCCAAGGACAGTTATATGTGCAAATTGAGATTGTATAAACTAAATTGGATTTAACTAGATAAAATAAAATCAAACAAATACAAGATATTGGGTTGCCCTTTAACGATGGGCAAATCAATAAAGGAATAAGTTTAAAAGACGATATTTTTGGTATTTTAGATTTATAAAAATGAAAAGATAGTTTTTATATCAAATTAAAGGAATATGCTCATCTAGACTTTTTACCCTCGATATTGAATGTTATTATGGATTAAGACCGGATTGATTGACTATGCACGAGAACTAATTGATCGGTTTACCAAGAGTAGTCTTGCGCAAACACTCAAACGGGATTACACGATGCAAGTTGTAGTGACCCGAACTTTTCCATGTTTATATATATTAATTGAGATTGATATTTACATGATTAAATGTTTCCAACATGTTAAGCAATCAAACTTGTTAAGACTTGATTAATTGAAATATGTTTCATATAGACAATTGACCACCCAAGTTGACCGGTGATTCACGAACGTTAAAACTTGTAAAAACTATATGATGACATATATATGGATATATATATATATATTTATATATATATATATATATATATATATATATATATATATATATATATATATAGTTAACATGATACTATGATAAGTAAACATATCATTAAGTATATTAACAATGAACTACATATGTAAAAACAAGACTACTAACTTAATGATTTTTAAACGAGACATATATGTAACGATTATCGTTGTAAAGACATTTAATGTATATATATCATATTAAGAGATATTCATACATGATAATATCATGATAATATAATAATTTAAAATCTCATTTGATATTATAAACATTAGGTTAACAACATTTAACAAGATCGTTAACCTAAAGGTTTCAAAACAACACTTACATGTAACGACTAACGATGACTTAACGACTCAGTTAAAATGTATATACATGTAGTGTTTTAATATGTATTTATACACTTTTGAAAGACTTCAATACACTTATAAAAATACTTTTACTTAACAAAAATGCTTACAATTACATCCTCGTTCAGTTTCATCAACAATTCTACTCGTATGCACCCGTATTCGTACTCGTACAATATGCAGCTTTTAGATGTATGTACTATTGGTATATACACTCCAATGATCAGCTCTTAGCAGCCCATGTGAGTCACCTAACACATGTGGGAACCATCATTTGGCAACTAGCATGAAATATCTCATAAAATTACAAAAATATGAGTAATCATTCATGACTTATTTACATGAAAACAAAATTACATATCCTTTATATCTAATCCATACATCAACGACCAAAAATACCTACAAACACTTTCATTCTTCAATTTTCTTCATCTAATTGATCTCTCTCAAGTTCTATCTTCAAGTTCTAAGTGTTCTTCATAAATTCTACAAGTTCTAGTTACATAAAATCAAGAATAATTTCAAGTTTGCTAGCTCACTTCCAATCTTGTAAGGTGATCATCCAACCTCAAGAAATCTTTGTTTCTTACAGTAGGTTATCATTCTAATACAAGGTAATAATCATATTCAAACTTTGGTTCAATTTCTATAACTATAACAATCTTATTTCAAGTGATGATCTTACTTGAATTTGTTTTCGTGTCATGATTCTGCTTCAAGAACTTCGAGCCATCCAAGGATCCGTTGAAGCTAGATCCATTTTTCTCTTTTCCAGTAGTTTTATCCAAGGAACTTAAGGTAGTAATGATGTTCATAACATCATTCGATTCATACATATAAAGCTATCTTATTCGAAGGTTTAAACTTGTAATCACTAGAACATAGTTTAGTTAATTCTAAACTTGTTCGCAAACAAAAGTTAATCCTTCTAACTTGACTTTTAAAATCAACTAAACACATGTTCTATATCTATATGATATGCTAACTTAATGATTTAAAACCTGGAAACACGAAAAACACCGTAAATCCAGATTTACGCCGTCGTAGTAACACCGCGAGCTGTTTTGGGTTAGTTAATTAAAAACTATGATAAACTTTGATTTAAAAGTTGTTATTCTGAGAAAATGATTTTTATTATGAACATGAAACTATATCCAAAAATTATGGTTAAACTCAAAGTGAAAGTATGTTTTCTAAAATGGTCATCTAGACGTCGTTCTTTCGACTGAAATGACTACCTTTACAAAAACAACTTGTAACTTATTTTTCCGACTATAAACCTATACTTTTTCTGTTTAGATTCATAAAATAGAGTTCAATATGAAACCATAGCAATTTGATTCACTCAAAACGGATTTAAAATGAAGAAGTTATGGGTAAAACAAGATTGGATAATTTTTCTCATTTTAGCTACGTGAAAATTGGTAACAAATCTATTCCAACCTTAACTTAATCAACTTGTATTGTATATTATGTAATCTTGAGATACCATAGACACGTATACAATGTTTCGACCTATCATGTCGACACATCTATATATATTTCGGAACAACCATAGACACTCTATATGTGAATGTTGGAGTTGGCTATACAGGGTTGATGTTGATTCCAAAATATATATAGTTTGAGTTGTGATCAATACTGAGATACGTATACACTGGGTCGTGAATTGATTCAAGATAATATTTATCGATTTATTTCTGTATATCTAACTGTGGACAACTAGTTGTAGGTTACTAACGAGGACAGCTGACTTAATAAACTTAAAACATCAAAATATATTAAAAGTGTTGTAAATATATTTTGAACATACTTTGATATATATGTATATATTGTTATAGGTTCGTGAATCAACCAGTGGCCAAGTCTTACTTCCCGACGAAGTAAAAATCTGTGAAAGTGAGTTATAGACCCACTTTTAAAATCTAATATTTTTGGGATGAGAATACATGCAGGTTTTATAAATGATTTACAAAATAGACACAAGTACGTGAAACTACATTCTATGGTTGAATTATCGAAATCGAATATGCCCCTTTTTATTAAGTCTGGTAATCTAAGAATTAGGGAACAGACACCTTAATTGACGCGAATCCTAAAGATAGATCTATTGGGCCTAACAAACCCCATCCAAAGTACCGGATGCTTTAGTACTTCGAAATTTATATCATATCCGAAGGGTGTCCCGGAATGATGGGGATATTCTTATATATGCATCTTGTTAATGTCGGTTACCAGGTGTTCACCATATGAATGATTTTTATCTCTATGTATGGAATGTGTATTGAAATATGAAATCTTGTGGTCTAATATTATGATTTGATATATATAGGTTAAACCTATAACACACCAACATTCTTGTTGACGTTTTAAGCATGTTTATTCTTAGGTGATTATTAAGAGCTTCCACTGTCGCATACTTAAATAAGGACGAGATTTGGAGTCCATGCTTGTATGATATTGTGTAAAAACTGCATTCAAGAAACTTATTTTGTTGTAACATATTTGTATTGTAAACCATTATGTAATGGTCGTGTGTAAACAGGATATTTTAGATTATCATTATTTGATAATCTACGTAAAGCTTTTTAAACCTTTATTGATGAAATAAAGGTTATGGTTTGTTTTAAAATGAATGCAGTCTTTGAAAAACGTCTCATATAGAGGTCAAAACCTCGCAACGAAATCAATTAATATGGAACGTTTTTAATCAATAAGAACGGGACATTTCAGTTGGTATCCGAGCGTTGGTCTTAGAGAACCAGAATTTTGCATTAGTGTATCTTATCGAGTTTGTTAGGATGCATTAGTGAGTCTGGACTTCGACCGTGTTTACTTGAAAAATGATTGCTTAACAAATTTTGTTGGAAACTATATATTTTTAACATGAGAATATTATGTGATATATTAATCTCTTAACGCGTTTGATATTATGTGATAGATGTCTACCTCTAGAACAAGTCCCATTGACTCACCTAATAATAATGAAGAGTCAAATGTAAATTGGAATGATTCGTGGACTGATTCACAAGTTCCCGAAGAGGAACCGGAAGAAGAGTCGGAACCGGAAGAAGAATCGGAACAGGAAGAAGAATCGAAACCGGATGAAGAAATAGAACCGGTGGGGGAAATAATAAAACGGTTAAGTAAAAGAAAATCCTCAACTAACCGACCAAGGTTAATTATGGTCAATGGTGTTTCCGCCAAGGAAGCAAAATATTGAGAGGATTACCAATTCTCCGATGAATCGGATTCCGACGAGAATTCCGATGATGTTATAGAAATTACCCCAACTGAATTTAAAAAGGCAAAAGAAAATAATAAGGGAAAGGGCATAAAAATAGAGAAATCTAATTCCAACCCCGATGAACTTTATATGTATCGTCAACCCCCGAAGTCCTTAAGTTGTAACAATGACCCGGGAACCTCTAAACCACCAGGTTTTTCTAAACCAATGTGGAAAACGACGGCTCGTATTAGGGGAACATCATATATCCCTAGAAACTTGGCAAAACGAACCAAAACCGAAGAAGAAGAAACAAGCGAGTTGGAATAAGATAGTTGTATTCGTGTGGTGTAATATATGTAATATAGTGTGCTTATGCTTTATGATATATGTAAAAATTGCTTGTATTAATAAGTATTTTTTTTTATGAATCTAACTCTTGTCTATTTTACAGTATAAAAACACAAAATGGATAGACAACCCAATATTTTAAGAGACCTACCCGGAGACATGATTGATGAAATCTTGTCTAGAGTCGGTCAGAATTCTTCGGCACAACTATTTAAGGCGAGATCAGTTTGTAAGACATTCAAAGAACGTTCCAAGAATGCCTTGGTTTATAAAAGGCTTTCGTTCGAAAGATGGGGGATATCACATTGGGAAATCCATAAGTTACGATGTGTTTACTTTGACGCATATATTGCGGGGAACCCAAATGCTATTTTACGCAATGGGTTAAGAAATTATTTTGACTCAATATATCCGAATATTGGACTTCGTGATTTAGAAAAAGCGGCTAACATGCAACATAAAGAAGCATGTTATGCTTACGGATTAGTAATGTTCGCTTCTCACCAAAGTGAGAACAAGAACATCGGGCTACAACTATTAAACAAAACGTTCCCACAAGTGACGGAGTCGGTAATTGGGGTAAGAAATGAGGTTTTTAGATTGTTACGGGACTGTTGGACATTACGTAACCCTCGTCCCTTTGATGACGTTACAACACGCTGTCTTATCAACGGCCATAACGGTTATGTTCCACAAGACCAAGGATGGAAAGTAATCCTAGTAAAACCAGAATGCATGACTTGTTTCTGGACGTATTAATTACGTGTCTTTATTGCCTTTGCTGAACGACTTGTGTACTAGCTAGAATTATCTTCACAACCATCTTGTATCAAATTTATTGTGTGTTATATTTCATGCTATATGTAAAATAAGCGGTATTGTAAGTTTGTAAAATATTGTGTAAAAGTTTGAACGCGAAATATTATTATAATCAGTTTTTCATATAGAATTGTAGTAGTTGAATTGTATATTAGCTACTAAGTATGAACTTAACGGGTAGGTACTACCCGAATTTAAACTTATAAAACGCTAATATGAAGAAAAAGCTTTTATAAATGAGTTCATATTATGCTACGAAATACTATTAACTACTCTTAATATTCTGTATGATTAACTTGTTCCATTTGACTATTTTGAAGGAAATGGCACCGACTACTCGACACACCGTGAATATGAATGAAGAGGAATTCCGTACTTTTCTAGCTTCAAACATAGCCGCAGTACAGGCTGCGCTATATACCAACAATAACCTTGGATCTAGCAGTACAGGAAATCGTGTAGGATGCACCTACAAAGAATTCACTGCCTGCAAACCTTTGGAATTTGATGGAACCGAAGGACCGATCGGATTGAAACGGTGGACCGAGAAGGTCGAATCGGTGTTTGCCATAAGTAAGTGTACTGAAGAGGACAAAGTGAAGTACGCTACGCATACCTTCACAGGTTCTACGTTAACATGGTGGAATACCTATCTAGAGCAAGTGGGACAAGACGATGCGTACGCACTACCGTGGTCAGCATTCAAGCACTTGATGAACGAGAAGTACCGTCCCAGAACCGAGGTCAATAAGCTCAAGACAGAACTTAGAGGGTTACGAACCCAAGGATTTGATATTACCACGTACGAAAGACGATTCACAGAATTGTGCCTATTGTGTCCGGGAGCATTCGAAGATGAGGAAGAGAAGATCGACGTGTTTGTGAAAGGATTACCGGAAAGAATCCAAGAAGATATAAGTTCACACGAGCCCGCCTCCATACAACGGGCATGTAGAATGGCTCACAAACTAGTGAACCAGATTGAAGAAAGAATTAAAGAACAGACTGCTGAAGAGGCCAATGTGAAGCAAGTCAAAAGAAAGTGGGAGGAAAATGGTGATAAGAATCACCAATACAACAACAACAGCAATTACAACAATAATCGCAACAATTATCCCAACAATCGCAACATCAATCGCAACTACAACAAACGGCCCAACAACAACAACAACAACAACAGTAACTACAACAATCATCCCAACAACAATAATAACCGCAACAACAACAACAACAATCAGAAGCAGCTATGCCAAAGGTGTGAAAAGTATCACTCGGGGTTCTGCACCAAATTTTGCAACAAGTGTAAAAGAAATGGTCATAGCGTGGCGAAGTGTGAGGTCTACGGACCAGGGGTTAATAGAATGAAAGGAACAAATGGTGTCGGAACGAGTAATGGCGGAGCAAGTAGTGTCGGAGCAAGTTATGCCAATGTAGTTTGTTATAAATGTGGAAAACCGGGCCACATTATTAGAAATTGCCCGAACCAGGAGAACACGAATGGACAAGGCCGCGGAAGAGTTTTCAATATTAATGCGGCAGAGGCACAGGAAGACCCGGAGCTTGTTACGGGTACGTTTCTTATTGACAATAAATCTGCTTACGTTTTATTTGATTCGGGTGCGGATAGAAGCTATATGAGTAGAGATTTTTGTGCTAAATTAAGTTGTCCATTGACGCCTTTGGATAGTAAATTTTTACTCGAATTAGCAAATGGTAAATTAATTTCAGCAGATAATATATGTCGGAATCGAGAAATTAAACTGGTTAGCGAAACATTTAAGATTGATTTGATACCAGTAGAGTTAGGGAGTTTTGATGTGATAATCGGTATGGACTGGTTGAAAGAAGTGAAAGCAGAGATCGTTTGTTACAAAAATGCAATTCGCATTATACGAGAAAAAGGAAAACCCTTAATGGTGTACGGAGAAAAGGGCAACACGAAGCTACATCTTATTAGTAATTTGAAGGCACAAAAACTAATAAGAAAAGGTTGCTATGCTGTTCTAGCACACATCGAGAAAGTGCAAACAGAAGAAAAGAGCATCAACGATGTTCCCATTGCAAAAGAATTTCCCGATGTATTTCCGAAAGAATTACCGGGATTACCCCCACATCGATCCGTTGAATTTCAAATAGATCTTGTACCAGGAGCTGCACCAATAGCTCGTGCTCCTTACAGACTCGCACCCAGCGAGATGAAAGAACTGCAAATCCAATTACAAGAACTTTTAGAGCGTGGTTTCATTCGACCAAGCACATCACCGTGGGGAGCTCCTGTTTTGTTTGTCAAGAAGAAAGATGGTACATTCAGGTTGTGTATCGACTACCGAGAGTTGAACAAACTTACCATCAAGAACCGCTACCCACTACCGAGAATCGACGACTTATTTGATCAACTACAAGGCTCGTCTGTTTATTCAAAGATTGACTTACGTTCCGGGTATCATCAAATGCGGGTGAAAGAAGATGATATTCCAAAGACTACTTTTAGAACACGTTACGGTCATTACGAGTTTATGGTCATGCCGTTTAGTTTAACTAATGCACCAGCTGTGTTCATGGACCTTATGAACCGAGTGTGTGGACCATACCTTGACAAGTTTGTCATTATTTTCATTCATGACATACTTATTTACTCAAAGAATGACCAAGAACACGGTGAACATTTGAGAAAGGTGTTAGAAGTATTGAGGAAGGAAGAATTGTACGCTAAGTTTTCAAAGTGTGCATTTTGGTTGGAAGAAGTTCAATTCCTCGGTCACATAGTGAACAAAGAAGGTATTAAGGTGGATCCGGCAAAGATAGAAACTGTTGAAAAGTGGGAAACCCCGAAAACTCCGAAACACATACGCCAGTTTTTAGGACTAGCTGGTTGCTACAGAAGGTTCATCCAAGACTTTTCCAGAATAGCAAAACCCTTGACTGCATTAACGCATAAAGGGAAGAAATTTGAATGGAATGATGAACAAGAGAAAGCGTTTCAGTTATTGAAGAAAAAGCTAACTACGACACCTATATTGTCATTGCCTGAAGGGAATAATGATTTTGTGATTTATTGTGACGCATCAAAGCAAGGTCTCGGTTGTGTATTAATGCAACCAACGAAGGTGATTGCTTATGCGTCTAGACAATTGAAGATTCACGAACAAAATTATACGACGCATGATTTGGAATTAGGCGCGGTTGTTTTTGCATTAAAGACTTGGAGGCACTACTTATATGGGGTCAAAAGTATTATATATACTGACCACAAAAGTCTTCAACACATATTTAATCAGAAACAACTGAATATGAGGCAGCGTAGGTGGATTGAATTGTTGAATGATTACGACTTTGAGATTCGTTACCACCCGGGGAAGGCAAATGTGGTAGCCGATGCCTTGAGCAGGAAGGACAGAGAACCCATTCGAGTAAAATCTATGAATATAATGATTCATAATAACCTTACTACTCAAATAAAGGAGGCGCAACAAGGAGTTTTAAAAGAGAGAAATTTAAAGGATGAAATACCCAAAGGATCGGAGAAGCATCTTAATATTCGGGAAGACGGAACCCGGTATAGGGCTGAAAGGATTTGGGTACCAAAATTTGGAGATATGAGAGAAATGGTACTTAGAGAAGCTCATAAAACCAGATACTCAATACATCCTGGAACGGGGAAGATGTACAAGGATCTCAAGAAATATTTTTGGTGGCCGGGTATGAAAGCCGATGTTGCTAAATATGTAGGAGAATGTTTGACGTGTTCTAAGGTCAAAGCTGAGCATCAGAAACCATCAGGTCTACTTCAACAACCCGAAATCCCGGAATGGAAATGGGAAAACATTACCATGGATTTCATTACTAAATTGCCAAGGACTGCAAGTGATTTTGATACTATTTGGGTAATAGTTGATCGTCTCACCAAATCAGCACACTTCCTGCCAATAAGAGAAGATGACAAGATAGAGAAGTTAGCGCGACTGTATTTGAAGGAAGTCATCTCCAGACATGGAATACCAATCTCTATTATCTCTGATAGGGATGGCAGATTTATTTCAAGATTCTGGCAGACATTACAGCAAGCATTAGGAACTCGTCTAGACATGAGTACTGCCTATCATCCACAAACTGATGGGCAGAGCGAAAGGACG
Organism: Rutidosis leptorrhynchoides; assembly: GCF_046630445.1. Lineage (NCBI taxonomy): Eukaryota > Viridiplantae > Streptophyta > Magnoliopsida > Asterales > Asteraceae > Rutidosis > Rutidosis leptorrhynchoides. Next base: position 51,516,226 of record NC_092338.1, read on the forward strand.
ATACAAACGCTTGAAGACATGCTACGAGCATGTGTTATTGATTTCGGAAACAGTTGGGATCGACATCTACCGTTAGCAGAATTTTCCTACAACAACAGCTACCATTCAAGCATTGAGATGGCGCCGTTTGAAGCACTTTATGGTAGAAAGTGCAGGTCTCCGATTTGTTGGAGTGAAGTGGGGGATAGACAGATTACGGGTCCGGAGATTATACAAGAAACTACCGAGAAGATCATCCAAATTCAACAACGGTTGAAAACCGCCCAAAGTCGACAAAAGAGCTACGCTGACATTAAAAGAAAAGATATAGAATTTAAAATTGGAGAGATGGTCATGCTTAAAGTTGCACCTTGGAAAGGCGTTGTTCGATTTGGTAAACGAGGGAAATTAAATCCAAGGTATATTGGACCATTCAAGATTATTGATCATGTCGGACCAGTAGCTTACCGACTTGAGTTACCTCAACAACTCGCGGCTGTACATAACACTTTCCACGTCTCGAATTTGAAGAAATATTTTGCTAAAGAAGATCTCACTATTCCATTAGATGAAATCCAAATCAACGAAAAACTCCAATTCATCGAAGAACCCGTCGAAATAATGGATCGTGAGGTTAAAAGACTTAAGCAAAACAAGATACCAATTGTTAAGGTTAGATGGAATGCTCGTAGAGGACCCGAGTTCACCTGGGAGCGTGAAGATCAGATGAAGAAGAAATACCCGCATCTATTTCCAGAAGATTCACCAACACCTTCAACAGCTTAAAACTTCGGGATGAAATTTATTTAACGGGTAGGTACTGTAGTGACCCGAAATTTTCCATGTTTATATATATTAATTGAGATTGATATTTACATGATTAAATGTTTCCAACATGTTAAGCAATCAAACTTGTTAAGACTTGATTAATTGAAATATGTTTCATATAAACAATTGACCACCCAAGTTGACCGGTGATTCACGAACGTTAAAACTTGTAAAAACTATATGATGACATATATATGGATATATATAGTTAACATGATACTATGATAAGTAAACATATCATTAAGTATATTAACAATGAACTACATATGTAAAAACAAGACTACTAACTTAATGATTTTTAAACGAGACATATATGTAACGATTATCGTTGTAAAGACATTTAATGTATATATATCATATTAAGAGATATTCATACATGATAATATCATGATAATATAATAATTTAAAATCTCATTTGATATTATAAACATTGGGTTAACAACATTTAACAAGATCGTTAACCTAAAGGTTTCAAAACAACACTTATATGTAACGACTAACGATGACTTAACGACTCAGTTAAAATGTATATACATGTAGTGTTTTAATATGTATTTATACACTTTTGAAAGACTTCAATAAACTTATCAAAATACTTCTACTTAACAAAAATGCTTACAATTACATCCTCGTTCAGTTTCATCAACAATTCTACTCGTATGCACCCGTATTTGTACTCGTACAATACGCAGCTTTTAGATGTATGTACTATTGGTATATACACTCCAATGATCAGATCTTAGAAGCCCATGTGAGTCACCTAACACATGTGGGAACCATCATTTGGCAACTAGCATGAAATATCTCATAAAATTACAAAAATATGAGTAATCATTCATGACTTATTTACATGAAAACAAAATTACATATCATTTATATCTAATCCATACATCAACGACCAAAAACACCTACAAACACTTTCATTCTTCAATTTTCTTCATCTAATTGATCTCTCTCAAGTTCTATCTTCAAGTTCTAAGTGTTCTTCATAAATTCTACAAGTTCTAGTTACATAAAATCAAGAATACTTTCAAGTTTGCTAGCTCACTTCTAATCTTGTAAGGTGATCATCCAACCTCAAGAAATCTTTGTTTCTTACAGTAGGTTATCATTCTAATACAAGGTAATAATCATATTCAAACTTTGGTTCAATTTCTATAACTATAACAATCTTATTTCAAGTGATGATCTTACTTGAATTTGTTTTCGTGTCATGATTCTGCTTCAAGAACTTCGAGCCATCCAAGGATCCGTTGAAGCTAGATCCATTTTTCTCTTTTCCAGTAGTTTTATCCAAGGAACTTAAGGTAGTAATGATGTTCATAACATCATTCGATTCATACATATAAAGCTATCTTATTCGAAGGTTTAAACTTGTAATCACTAGAACATAGTTTAGTTAATTCTAAACTTGTTCGCAAACAAAAGTTAATCCTTCTAACTTGACTTTTAAAATCAACTAAACACATGTTCTATATCTATATGATATGCTAACTTAATGATTTAAAACCTGGAAACACGAAAAACACCGTAAAACCGGATTTACGCCGTCGTAGTAACACCGCGGGCTGTTTTGGGTTAGTTAATTAAAAACTATGATAAACTTTGATTTAAAAGTTGTTATTCTGAGAAAATGATTTTTATTATGAACATGAAACTATATCAAAAAATTATGGTTAAACTCAAAGTGGAAGTATGTTTTCTAAAATGGTCATCTAGACGTCGTTCTTTCGACTGAAATGACTACCTTTACAAAAATGACTTGTAACTTATTTTTCCGACTATAAATCTATACTTTTTCTGTTTAGATTCATAAAATAGAGTTCAATATGAAACCATAGCAATTTGATTCACTCAAAACGGATTTAAAATGAAGAAGTTATGGGTAAAACAAGATTGGATAATTTTTCTCATTTTAGCTACGTGAAAATTGGTAACAAATCTATTCCAACCATAACTTAATCAACTTGTATTGTATATTATGTAATCTTGAGATACCATAGACACGTATACAATGTTTTGACCTATCATGTCGACACATTTATATATATTTCGGAACAACCATAGACACTCTATATGTGAATGTTGGAGTTAGCTATACAGGGTTGAGGTTGATTCCAAAATATATATAGTTTGAGTTGTGATCAATACTGAGATACGTATACACTGGGTCGTGGATTGATTCAAGATAATATTTATCAATTTATTTCTGTACATCTAACTGTGGACAACTAGTTGTAGGTTACTAACGAGGACAGCTGACTTAATAAACTTAAAACATCAAAATATATTAAAAGTGTTGTAAATATATTTTGAACATACTTTGATATATATGTATATATTGTTATAGGTTCGTGAATCAACCAGTGGCCAACTCTTACTTCCCGACGAAGTAAAAATCTGTGAAAGTGAGTTATAGTCCCACTTTTAAAATCTAATATTTTTGGGATGAGAATACATGCAGGTTTTATAAATGATTTACAAAATAGACACAAGTACGTGAAACTACATTCTATGGTTGAATTATCGAAATCGAATATGCCCCTTTTTATTAAGTCTGGTAATCTAAGAATTAGGGAACAGACACCTTAATTGACGCGAATCCTAAAGATAGATCTATTGAGCCTAACAAACCCCATCCAAAGTACCAGATGCTTTAGTACTTCGAAATTTATATCATATCCGAAGGGTGTCCCGGAATGATGGGGATATTCTTATATATGCATCTTGTTAATGTCGGTTACCAGGTGTTCACCATATGAATGATTTTTATCTCTATGTATGGGATGTGTATTGAAATATGAAATCTTGTGGTCTAATATTATGATTTGATATATATAGGTTAAACCTATAACTCACCAACATTTTTGTTGACGTTTTAAGCATGTTTATTTTCAGGTGATTATTAAGAGCTTCCGCTGTCGCATACTTAAATAAGGACGAAATTTGGAGTCCATGCTTGTATGATATTGTGTAAAAACTGCATTCAAGAAACTTATTTTGTTGTAACATATTTGTATTGTAAACCATTATGTAATGGTCGTGTGTAAACAGGATATTTTAGATTATCATTATTTGATAATCTACGTAAAGCTTTTTAAATCTTTATTGATGAAATAAAGGTTATGGTTTGTTTTAAAATGAATGCAGTCTTTGAAAAACGTCTCATATAGAGGTCAAAACCTCGCAACGAAATCAATTAATATGGAACGTTTTTAATTAATAAGAACGGGACATTTCACAAGTGATGTTCTTGTCATCTAAGACCTCCTATTTGTAATCAACTAATTCAACTAGTCTAAGGACTTGAATGATGTTCATGCCAATGATGTGTTGGTCATGATCCACTCCTATGTCAACTAATGGTTTAGCTTAGTTCATCCCCTTGGTCCGGTTAAATGCTCAATTCACCCAACCCAAGTAATCAATTAAGTGTAGTAATAGGATCCCTATAAACGTCACTAGATAAGGCAAATTTCTAACACCTATTAGCTATATGGAATTGAGTAGTGAAAATATGTATAACATATTCTAGGGAATTGATTGTTCTCCTAGACAACTACACATATCAATTAAGCTATCCGAAAGTATCTACAAAAGTCGTTCTTACATTTCTATATAGATTAATCATTTGAACGCAACTTACCCCTTTTGGTAAAAGACGGGCAAACACTTGTCACTAGGTGTAAATCGATATACTAAATTAACAAGATGATGTTTCTTGGTTAAACAAATATACCAACTAATTGAATCGAAAAGATTAAACTTAACAAGAATGGTTCTTGTATTCAAACATCAAACTATCGCGCATAAGAGCAATCAATCAAAAACAAACATTCAATATCTCGGTTATTTATCTAGACAGGTATAAAAAGAACTAGCTAACAATCATATTTAAATACAATACAAACTAGAAATAAAGATAGAATTCATTGAACTAACAAGAATCAACCTTTTGAAGAAATCTTGGATGATGATCCTGATGATTCTTGATTCCGGATTGAAATGATGGATTAGGTGATCCTGGATTACTCCAAGGATCACCTTGAATCGTAACCTCTGCCTCTAAAAATGACTATAAACTTCTATATTGAGAATGAGGCTGGACAGGGGTTTATAAAGGAGAAAAACTGCACCAAAAGTAGAGTGCGCCGAGCGCACATTTAGGGGTGCGCTGAGCGCACTATTCACCTACCCGGATTAAACTTTACTGCTCGACAAAACGCGTTCAAATCTGCTTTACTTCTGGAGTGCACCAAGGAGTGCGCCGAGCGCACTTTTTTACAACTCTAGAATTCTCTGATCAAATTTTAGACGAGTGAGCTGAGCGCACACTTGAACGCACTTTACTATTCATCAACTTTTTGACTTATTTTCGATCTCTGAGTAGTATCATCCAAAATCTTCCATATTTCTTCAATTACATAATGATTCTAACTATTTTACAATAAAATGGAATACAAACGAAAATACTATGTTTATACACGAAATAAACAACGATAGAGCTTGATATTGCGACTAAAGATATGTCTAATTTGAGCAATATCAGGGGGGTTTTACTTGGCCGTGCCCTTGGATCGGTTTCAAGGTTTCCTCCCGGGCAGCGATGCGGGCGGGGTTATTATCGCTGCATCGGCGTAGTCAAAACGGGAGATGATTGCAACGGGTGGTTTAGTCCCCCTCGGGTGATCCCAATCGCTGTTAAAAAAAAAATACTCTAGTCACAAAACCTAATGCTATTCGATATCATCTTTGTTAAATGTGATGTACGATGTTATTCCTTAATCACTGCAATACAATAAGTGAAGGCATATATAGCCAATTAACCTAGAGAATACAAGTGGACTAGGCCCAATCACAATAATACATGGACTAAGCTAATGGGCTGAATATACTGACTAACAGCCCCCCCGCAGTTGGAGCGGGAGAGCGTCGGATGCTCAAACTGGAGTGAAACCCGTCAAACAACGTAAATGGCAGACCTTTGGTGAAGATGTCCCTGATATCTGGACGGGACATGAAGGACTAATACTTAACCCTGAGCAACAAGGACACAGACAAAATGAATTTCAATTTCGATGTGCTTCGTCCTCTGATGTTGAACCAGATTATTGGAGAGATATACGGAACTTACATTATCACAATAGACCAAAGTAGCCGAGGTAAGCGGACAGTGGAGCTCACGGAGAAGATTACGAATCCAGCATGTCTCGGCAACGACATTGGCAACTCCACGGTACTCTGTTCCGACACTGGAGCGAGAGGGCGTGAGTTGGTGCTTGGATGACCACACGAAAAGATTGTTGCCGAGAAAAACATAGTAACCTGAGGTGGATCGGTGAGTGGTGGGGCAACCTGTCCAATCAGCATCGGAGTAAGCAACTAATAATGAAGGAGAGGACTCATATAACTGTAGTCTAAGATCAGTGGTGCCCTGAATGTATCGAAGGATCCGTTTGAGCGCATGAAGATGCTGCTCTCGAGGATCATGCATGAAGAGACTGATCTGCTGAACTGCGTAGGAGATATCCGGTCGAGTGAATGTGAGATACTGTAAAGTGCCTGCAAGGCTCCGGTATAAAGTGGGGTCCTTGACAGGAGGACCATGACAAGTAAGTTTGGCACCCGATTCAATCGGGGTCCTACATGGGGAACGCGAGGGCATACCAGCCCACTCAATAATCTCGGTAGCGTACTGTTTTTGGGAAAGAAATATACCAGAAATAGTACGGGTAGCATGTATCCCTAAAAAATAGTTTAGAGGTCCCAAATAAGTCATGGCAAACTCCTTATGTAAGGATGCAATAATCTGCTGAGGAAGACCGGTTGACGAAGCAGTCAAGATGACATCATCAACATATAAAAGTAGATATGCGGTGTCATATCCATGTCGGAAGATAAATAGATAGGTGTCACAACGTTTCTAAAGGAAACCTATCCGCTGAGCATAACCTGCAAAACACTGAAACCAAGCACCTGGGGCCTGCTTAAGGCCATATAAAGACTTCTGCAGTAAGCAGACATGGTCCGAAAACCTGTGATCCCGAAAACCTGGAGGCTGATGCATGTACACAGTCTCAGATAGTTGTCCATGAAGAAAGGCGTTCTTGAGATCTAGCTGATGTACAGGCCAGTGTCGAGAGACCGCCAAACTAAGGACAGTACGTATCGATGCTGGTTTGACAACCGGACTAAAATTCTCATCACAATATATGCCAACCTGCTGGCTACAACCGTTGGCAATAAGTCGAGCCTTGTATTTGCTCAAACTATCATCTGCGTTAAACTTGTGCTTAAAAAGTCACATAGAGTGAACTATGTTCATGTCCGATGGGCGAGGCACAAATGCCCAAGTACTATTGTTAATTAAAGCACTGTACATGTATAAACAATATAATGAACAATCGATTGATTCATCATTAAGTCTTGTTTATTGCAGTGAGAGACTATGCATTTATCCTTGATGGATATTGATGGCTAGTAGTAACATTGCGTTAGTTGCTAGTGTGTTTGATCAAGCATAGAATAATCGGGTAGGGTTCGGTCCATGCTTGACATCAATAAGGGGGAATTTAAGGGTCAATTGAGTTTAACTCTCCGGTCTGGAGTACCGTGAATAACCCCTTGCGAGATGATGATCTCAACAGAGGTGGTTAAACATCAGACCCACCATCAGCGGGTAGTCCGGTCCCTGATGGCTCGCGATATAGGGTAGGATTTATGTTCGAGGAACGTCACCTGTGTATCAAGGATGTCTAGTGCAATGATATGAGTCCGGTAGCGCGGGTGAGAGTGGCGCGGTATAGATAGCGTGCCTGGTTCGTACGAATATACTAAAAATAGTATGTGTGTAATTTCCTGAAAAGAACCAGCCCCCTACCTTGTGATTCGAGTCCGTTATTTATAGCTACAGTGTTGTTCATTCATTGGAGCCACGTGTTCTACGTTACTTTTGCCTGTACTGCCTGGTAACCTAGTGGAGGGGACTAGGGAACAGTACTACTACCTTTTTTCTTGCCTGTCGACCTTTCATACAGAGGCCAGGGATAAGTACAATACACGTCATCTTCTTCCAGTGCGCCATCATCCAACTGGCGCCCATAGCGCACATATACTTGCGCCAAGAGTGCAATAGCGCGGAGGGTATGCGCATGGTGCAAGTGTGATGCGCAACACGAGCCAATCGGGTATGCGTATCATTAAGTCCCCCCTGTTTGATATTATGCGCAAGAATTGTGCATGGTGTCTAACTCAACTATTACTAATCTCATGACAGTCGTCACATTACCTATCATGTTTGCCTTAAATTCTCTTCTGACACATGTACGGTCAAGATCCATTATGGCCGTCTCTTCCCCTCCTATAAATAGAACTTTCTTCACTCACTTTTTACTTTTCACTCTCCACTCTCCACCATGGCTTTCTGCGCTAATTTTTCTAACGTTGGTTCTGTTCCTTCATCCATTACCACCGAATATGTAGCACATGTCTCCAAGCGCTATCCTCCTATGAAGTCTTTATCGCCCACAGTTCCTGGTCGCTTAGACCGGGCCAACCGCGCTCCTAGCGGAAAGGTGGCCATTTATAGTGTGGTTTTCGAGCGGGGGAATATGCGCATTCCACCCACGAACTTCATCTTGTGTATACTTTCCCATTTCAATATTGGCGTGGGACAGTTGGATCCCGATAGCGCCTGTCGTCTTGTTGTTTTTCAGATGTGGTGCAGGGCGCACGACTTTATTCCTATCATGAATCTTTTTAAGAACATTTTTGCTTTACCGGCGCTCCCTTGGATGAGATTCTGCGTGACTGGAAAGAGCGCTACTTCTTTGTGGACGACACCTTCATTCTGTTGGAGTTCTCGAATGCAAGTGCTTGGCAATATAATTTTGATGATAGTTTAAATGTGGCGCCGACCTTGAGTTCAAGCGAGAGGTCGATGTTGGATAAGTGCATAGGTCCCGCACTTCCCTTACGCGCATATAGCAATAACGTATTGTATGCTCGAGGGATATCCAAACATTGGCCGGATCCCAACTACTACCCTCACTTCAGTCATCATTTGCAAGGTATGCAAACTTTTTACCCTCTTTTATTCTTTATCTTCCCTAACGCTCTTATCCTTTTATTGCCAGCGATTTCTTTTGCCGAGTACCTCGAGTTCTCTTCTTCTCCCTCTGTAGTGGTAGATCGCATGCCTTTAGGAAAAGGATTTTCTGCAAAGCGTCCTGTAGCCGTAGCTTCTACCTCTGGCCCTTCGCGTAAGAAAAAGAAAAAGAAGACTGCGGCTCAATATGCTGACTTGCCCAAGCGATGCCCTCGTGGGAAAGTCATTCCTCCATCTCGTGACGCACCTGTTTCGAAGAAGCGCAAAAGACCTATTGCTTCTTCCTCTTCAAAGCGCGCTCGTACTGGTATGCTGCACATTTCCTTCATTACTTTATTTTATTCGTACTTTGGCCCTTTTTTAATTGCTATTATTCTGGCACAGATGATGAGCGCGGTGATAGTGCGAGGAGGAGCGCAGATGGGCCTCATCTGTCTCCCATTCAGATTGACAGTGACTCTTCTGTTGAAAGGCAGCGCTCGAACTCGGCGGGTTCTTGCAAAGGTAAAGGGGTCCAAAGTCCCAGGCCGAGTAACGAGCCTTCCGATGATGAATTCGGCGCGATGAAGGATACCATAATGCATCTCTGTGCCAAGCTTGACAAGGCACAACAAGCAAACAATAAGATTCAGGAACAATTGAATCGCGCTAAGCTTCGGAATAACGATCACGAGGAAACGATTCGCGTGCTACGTCCCCAGTGAGCCGAATCAGAACAGCGAGTGAGTTTGGCCGCTCATGAGTTCGAAGTGTTGAAGGCAGGTCTACCACGTATAGTGGATCATGCTTTAAATAGCGCCGCTATGAATGATCGGTACGAGAATGCTTTGAAAGCTATACAAGATGTCGAGCGCCTGCACTTTTGGGACATCAAAAAGGAACACATTCAGGTGCCCACTATTCTTCCCAAGGCTGTTCGAGACTGCCTCATTCCTGAGCATGAAAAATTGCTAGGGAGGCTTGCAGGGTGCTATATCATATCCCCATTCCTCGACTTGAGGAGTTGTCGTGAAACCCGCGAGTTTCGGCGCAAGAGTTGATAGATTCTAAGTTGTAGTCTTGCTTTGTAATATAATAATGCATTGCGACGCGTGTAACATTTTGTATCGTGTGTATTTTTTGCAATAAATTGAAATTGTATTATCGTGTTCTTGCTCCATTACTTGTTAATTATTGTTATTTTATACTCCTAGCGTGCCGTCGCTAATCTTCGTGTGTGTTGATGTGCACTCAACACACACTTGGGTCGCGCACCTGTAATCGCGTCGTAGAGTCCTCCATGCATCAGCTTGGGACTGTGGTCAAGCGTGACTAATGCTTTTTGTTTAGAGTCATGACTTGTAGATCCCTATGTCTGCTCGGGTGGAACTAGGTCAACCCAATGACCGTCGCTCTTCGGTAATAAGTCTAGTCTGTCGTCAAACAGGCTTCTGCCGCACGAGAGCTAGGGAAAGGCATCCCTTAAGTAGGCAGGAATGCGCTAGTATTTTACTGTGCGCGTGCAGTTCAAATTATAAAGCTATTCAGCTCTGAGAGGCACATGAAATCTTAACTAAAAATGACTTAATGCTTTATTATAATCGAAAAACGAGTTTACAGTAGTGCAGTACACGGTCGACCTACAAAGGTGCGTTTTTTTTAGTAATTACATGCAAGTCTAGAAAAAGTAGGTGATTGATCAAGTCTCCTATTTTCTATATTACATGTAGCATTTTTAAGCGCGGTAGCATGCCAGGTCCGCTTAATTGGATTTCCCTTAAGCTCTGCCAGTTTGTAAGTTCCGGTGTTACTGATTCCCACGACCCTGTAGGGTCCTTCCCAATTCGGCCCTAACTTTCCAGTGTTTTGGGCCCTGCTCGCTTGGTTGTCATGCCACACAAGGTCTCCCACCTTGTACATTCTTGCCCTTACGCGCTTATCGTAATACTTGGCAATGCGCTGCTTGTTGGCGGCTTCTCTGATGGCCGCTATCTCTCTGTGCTCTTCTGCGTAGTTCAGGTTAGTGCGCAATCTTTCGTCGTTCTCGCCTTCGCTGTATGACAAGATTCTTTCTGTTTAAACTGTTATCTCCGTTGGGATTACCGCCTCTGAGCCATACACCAGACTGAATGCTGTCTCTCCTGTGCTGTTCTTGTGCATCGTTCTGTGCGCCCATAGGACTTTGGGTAACTCATCTACCCATTCGCTGCGCTTCATTCCCAATCTTGCCTTGATGGCGTGCACAATATCTCTGTTGGTGACCTCACATTGACCATTGGCCTGAGGGTGCGCAACAGAGGTGAAGCGCTGCTTGATATTTAGATCTTGGCACCAGCTACAGAAGGGATTACCTTCGAATTGTGTGCCATTATCGCTAACAATCTCGTTAGGTACGCCGAACCTGCATACAATGCTCTCCCAGAAGAAATCTCTAACTTGCTTACTGGTAATGGTGCGCAATGGCTTTGCTTCCACCTACTTGGTGAAGAAGTCGATGGTTACCACCAGGTATTCGGCATTTCCTGCGCCCTTCGGGAAAGGTCCCACTATGTCGATGGCCCATTTACAAAATGGCCACAGTGATACAATAGGTATCATGAGATGTCGAGGCGTTCTGCTGACGGGCGCGTGCAACTGACATTCCTGGCAAACTCTGACCCTTTCAGCTGTATCTGCGTACATTCGAGGCCAATAATACCCTAGCCGCTTAATACGCTCAGTTACTGTCCTCCACCCGGAGTGTAACCCGCAGGATCCCTTGTGAACCTCATCAATGATCATGGCAGCCTCTTTAGGTCCGACGCAGCGCAGAGATGCACCTAAATAGGACTTTCGATATAAAATTTCCCCTCGCAACTCGTAGTTTGGTGCCTTCACCCTGATTTTCATCGCTTCCTTCTCTCCCTCGGGCAAAGATCCGGTTCGCAGGAATTCTATGATATCTGTCATCCAGGTCGCTTCTTCTTCTTCAACAGATGCGATCGTTGTTTCGGGTTCTGTGGACTTAGTGAAGATTTGCTCTGCTAATATTTTATTTTCGAGGTGATTGAAGGTGAGGGCCGCCAATTTGCTGAGCACATCTGCCTGCTTGTTCTGGCTCCTTGGAATTTAGCTGATTCTGAAGTCGACAAACGTGTAAGACCCAAATATTTATTGTACATAATGTATTTAAGGTGTACTATGTGTGTATGGAGTGTGCACAACATGTAGGTGTTGCTTGCTCAACCGTCGAAGGAAAACTGGACGTTGTTTGAGGTACAAGGTGTGTACGTACCTTTTCAACCCCAAATAAAGTTTGTGTTAATGTTTCAAAGCCTTACCATTGGAAAGAAAATCTTATTACGTTTCCAACGATATTTGATTCATCGAAAACGGAGCTACGGTCAAAAAGTTATGGCCAAAACAAGTTTCTGAAATCTGACCTGCAGAGTGGAGCGGCGCTCCACAATGTGGAGCGGCGCGCCGAATGGGTCAGAAGCAATTTTCAGCCTTTTTAAAGGCTTTAAATGAAGGGTACTTTGGTCTTTTCACTTGGGGACGGTTTGGGGTCATCAAAACTGATCCTTTGATCAGTTTGGATCACATTCTCACCCACCACAAACACTCTCTTCAAACCCTAGTGAGAGAAACCCACTTTTAGTGAGAGAGAGCTTGATTTGGAGAAGAAGGAGTTGGATTCTCACCAAAGCTCGGGTATCAAAGTTGTTCCACTCGTCAACGGCATCATTTTGGCGATATTGGTAAGTTCTAACTCCGAATTTCATCTTAGTGAATTGATATTCAAGTTAGGGTTTTGAGTTAATTGGTTGTAAAACCCTTTTAGGTGATGAAGTGACTTTAGTGATGCTAGTAATCGGGTTTATTGTTATTGTTGGTGGATTTCGGTTTGGTGAACAAATTGGTTATGTTTAGAACTTGAAATTGGGTTTAATCACTAGGTTTAGTGATTGTGGAAGTATTGAAACCTATTTAGGGTTATTTGGTTGACTAACTTTGACTTTGGGTCAAATTAGGGTTTGGTGGTGATTATGACCCAATTGGCGATTTAACAAAGTTTATAAACTTAAAATGGATTAAGTTGAAGTGTTAAACCGAGTTAAATATGTTTTGGTGTCAAAGCTTGCTAATAGCGTGATATTGACTTCTTATGGGTCAAACTAGGGTTTAAGTGTCATTTTGGGCAAGATAGGTGTTTAACACCTATGATCGGGTTTAATTGGCGTATTAAGACCATTCTCACTTGTGTTAGTGATTATTGGTTAATTTTGGGTGCGTTTTGTACTTGGAAGTGCATTTGGGTCAAATTTGCACTAAGTGTCAATTTGGGTTGATTTGTGAATCCATTCTAAGTGTATTGTTGTAATTATGATAATGGAATAGGTATTTTCCATTGGCGAGTTGCAGATTATTTGGAAGCTTTCATCAAGACTTCAAGGTGAGTGTTAATATCCTATATGCATATGTATGTGTAGGATGGGTGCGGGTCGGGTGAAGTTATTCTCGGCTATAGAGCTCACTTCACATATAGGTGGATTTGATGGACTTGTGCATAGGTCCAATTGGCACGGTTGTGCGTTTTGATTGACTACCTTTGGCAAAGTACACATTTTGGGTGTACGTTATCACACGTGATTGTGAGTGGAATAATTATGCGTGTATGTATGTAATGTATTTAATTGTGTTGTACGAATGTGGTATTGTCGCGTTGTTTAAGACACCACATTCTATGAAACGAGTAGTATTGTCGCGGTGTTTAAGACACTACTCATTGTGGAATTGACGAGTAGTATTGTCGCGGTGTTTAAGACACTACTCATTGTGTAATTGACTTGTGGTATTGTCGCGGTGTTTAAGACACCACAATGTCATGGGAGTGGAAGTGTCGCGGTGTTCAAGACACCACTCATTGTATTGAATAAAGTGTGGATTCGTCGCGGTGTTTAAGACGCCACATTGTTGTAAGGGTGAGTTAGTCGCGGTGTTTAAGACATCACCCGGGGGACTAGTGATTACGCGGTGTGTAAGTAACACTAGTGGATGTTATGAACTCCAACGGACTTTCATGTACCGTTCTCTTGTGTACTTGGTTAACCATGGTTGTATGAGTTATGTATTGGCATATTTAATTATGAACTATATGCTTTTGGTATTGCTAGCTATTGTGGACTTGCGGTTATTGGTATATGCACGATATGTTGCATGATTGTCGAATTGCTAATTCGTGATTAATGTTGTGTTGTCGTGATGTAGTTAACCCTCCGGGGGTAGTTATTGGCGTTGTTCACATTGGCGTTGGTGAACTTACCTTATTGATGGTATTATTAGCTTGTTGCTTAGTGATCGTATGGTATACTTAGATTAGCTTGCCTTTAGGCTTGGACGCTCCGGTATGCGGTATTTGTTTATTTATGTGGCGTGTCCATTTTATGCATATATATGTATGTAGTATATTATCATTCACTAAGCGTTAGCTTACCCTCTCGTTGTTGACTCTTTTTATAGATTGCATGCGGATTGGTGGCTCGGGTAAGCGCGAGGACTAGAAGACGTGCATAGTTGCTTTAGTGACTTACTTTTGGATCATTTAGGATTGGGTAGCGTATTCCCAATCGCCATGCTCGGCTTTGTTGTATTAAAAGTCTTTTGGTCAAATATTGTATTTCGGTACTTAAGGTGGTAAAATGGGTCGTTGTGGGACCCGCTTCGTAAACTCAATTTTATTAATTAAACGTGCTAGTTTTATATATATGAATTTATGGTTAAAAGCGTTTTGGCTAAAAATGTCGGGAACTAGTCAAACATTTTCGTTAAATTGACTTCCGGGGACAGCGGGCTGTCCAGGTGGTTTGGCGCGCCGCGCACCCACCTGGCGCGCCGCGCAAATGAACTGCACCAGAAATTTTTTTTTATGTTGTGAAATTTAACGGGAATTGTCGTGGTTTGGTTTGGGTTGTTACAAGTGGTATCAGAGCATGGTCTAAGGGATTTAGGTGACTTGAGATAGGTGCCTAGACTTAGACTTTGTGTGTGCTTACTTTGTTGCGGGACTTGTAGGATTACGGGTCAGGAATAGGTTTAGTTAGTGCCTTGTTATAGGTTGACTAACGTTTGTATTAGTAATGCGGATATTATTAATATGTTATTTGTGTTGTGAAAATAATTCTCGCGTATGTTTGTATCGCGTAGAATCTTGATGTGTTTGTTTATGTGATCGAGCGAGACGGTCGTTGTACTAACAAGTCGATGCGGCGTGTGTGCGTAGTAAGAACTTGCAAACCTTATTACGGGTGCAAATCGCGTCTAACGAGTGATGTACGACGAGTGTTTAGCAAGATGGGACGGAGTTGTGCGTGCGATTTTATACGTTCGTGATCTAATCGTTTTGCATTTTGAGATTGACGACGCGAAACGAGATCGAGGCGAATAACGTGGAGTTTAACGCTAGAGTTGCGGCCGCCGTTGCGGAGCAAATGAGAGCGTTTCGAGAAGAAATGGATAGGAAGTATTCCAAACTTCAAAGTAGTGGCGAAATGAAGCGTTATCTTAAGAGCTTCATGAGGACTAAACCACCGATGTACGACGGGAAACCGGATCCATTGGTAAGCACAACTTGGATTTCGGATGTCGAAGGGCGTTTTCGCACGATTGATTGCCCTCCCGAGAAGAAGACGAGGCTCGCAACTAGTTTGTTGCGGGGTAGGGCAAGGGATTGGTTGGATGGTAAGATTGATCTTGTTGGTGGTGAAACGTTTATGGTCTTATCGTGGGACGAGTTTAAGGAGGAATTCTTCGAGGAGTTCCGGACTTCGGCCGATTTGTGGGAATTGCGTAATGAGTTGCGAAACTTGCGACAAGGATCTATGGATTTGAGTACTCTCAAGACGACCTTTATGGCGAAGGCTCGTTTTTGTCCGGAGTATTTGGGAAGTGATCGTTTGTTAATGGGGGATTTCTATTGGACTTTGAATGACGACTTGAAAAGTAAAAATTAGTCGTGGTCAAGCGAAATTGTTTTCGGAATTATTCGACTTGGCTAGGGGTTTCGAGTCGCATACACGATCGAAGAAGGGTGAACCTTCAAGGGAGATAAGGGTTGTTTCTTATGGTGCTCCGAGTAAGAGGACTAAGGGTCCGAGCGTGAGCACGGGTGGTACACGGACGAGTATATCGAATTCTAGCGCGTCTAGATGTTACAATGGTGGCATGAGGAGTCACAAGTCTTGGGAATGTTCGATGCCGTTTGAGTTTGAGTTGTTAATGCCTTGTGTTGTGCATATTGTTGTTATGGGTGACGTTCCTAATGGAAGTACCCTATGGTGACGTTTGATTGTCGGGCGAAGGGCGTAAGACTTGGTGCAACCAAGCATTCCTTGATATTTGAGAAATGTTTCTACCAAGCCACGGAAATGGTTTTGGTGTTCGATTGTTAAGCTCGTGTTCGCTTTTATGTTGAAGTGATGAACCATGAGGTTCGTCGGGTGGTTGGAACCCTTGAGATCGAGTGTTTTTAATCTCGATGTGTGTTGGTAATGGAGTCTACATGATGCAACATTAGGTGCCTCTTTTATACCTACTAGCGTGGTGTTCGACTCCGATTGTGTTGCGGTACGCTTTTGTTCAAAGTGTATAAGGATTGGTTAAAATCCTTCGTGAACTCGAGGTTAGAGCGAGATGTGGTGATGGGTCGTGTGTACCCAATCGTTGGTAAAGTCTACATTTGGTAGCACTGTATGGTAGTACGAGTTATGGATATGGAACGTAGTTCCAAGTGGGGGAGTTACACTCCCGCACGAGGAAGTTTTAGGGTGAGATTTCGGATAGTGCTTATGGTAGATCCGAAACTTGTGTTGGGACCTAGTTTTTGGTCGATTTGTGGTGGAGTACAATTTTGGTTCAAGTTGTACTATTGGTTTGGATTTAAATTACCACCGAGGTGGTAATGTGGTAAATCTCATTGTGAGATAATGGATGTGTTTGACGAGCAAGGTGAAATCCCTCGGTTAAGGGATGTGTGTGTGTCGGATTCTCTTTTAGAGAATTATTGTTTGGTTCCTATGTTTGATATAGGTGGTTCTTGCTCGATAGTGTAGACGGTTAGCGGTATCCGTTAGGGTTCACTATAGTGTAGCGGAGCGCGATGTTGCACTACTCGTTGTGTGAGGTATTGTTATAGTGGTGAAGCATGACTTTCGGGGTCCGCTGACTTCATCATGAGGTATTGTTATATCGGTGAAGCATGACTTTCGGGTCCGCTGACTTCATCCGGTGTTGAGTGATCTATCAGTTGTTTTATACTCCTATGGTAGGATCGTGAGGACCGTATTGTGTGATTACTGATGCGATAGCCGTATTTCGCTCACATGTCGTTACGGGCGTGACAATGGTCGATTTTGTACGCCTAGGGTTTTAAGTTGTTATAGTCGATTGGACGCTAGCGGTTCTAGTCGTTCGCTTATGATGTTACGGTAGTTGCGTATTGGTTGTATTATGCGCTACAAGGGATGTTTAGTGATTGGTGTTATCCGTAAGGATTCGTTTGGTTCGGTCTTCATCGTTTCGGGTTGATGACCTTAGGTTGAGACTTGGTTGCTTTAGCACGGTACTTGGTAATGGTACGCTAGAGGAGTGATATCTCGGTTAGAGATGGGATGAGTTTCCCGATGCGAGGGAATGAGTATGGTTTTAGTGCTCGGATTGTAGATTTGAGAAAAATCGTGGATGACGATTTAGTTGTGGAAGGCGATTCGTCGGGAAGAATTGCTTAGGAAAGTCGGATTGGGACTTATGTTGAGGACCGTGGGGTGTGGTCCGTTTGGTTAAGTGACGAGGATCACGAGGACGTGATCGATTCTAAGTGGGGGAGAGTTGTAAGACCCAAATATTTATTGTACATAATGTATTTAAGGTGTACTATGTGTGTATGGAGTGTGCACAACATGTAGGTGTTGCTTGCTCGACCGTCGAAGGAAAACTGGACGTTGTTTGAGGTACAAGGTGTGTACGTACCTTTTCAACCCCAAATAAAGTTTGTGTTGATGTTTCAAAGCCTTACCATTGGAAAGAAAATCTTATTACGTTTCCAACGATATTTGATTCATCGAAAACGGAGCTACGGTCAAAAAGTTATGGCCAAAACAAGTTTCTGAAATCTGACCTGCAGAGTGGAGCGGCGCTCCACAATGTGGCGCGGCGCGCCGAATGGGTCAGAAGCAATTTTCAGCCTTTTTAAAGGCTTTAAATGAAGGGTACTTTGGTCTTTTCACTTGGGGACGGTTTGGGGTCATCAAAACTGATCCTTTGATCAGTTTGGATCACATTCTCACCCACCACAAACACTCTCTTCAAACCCTAGTGAGAGAAACCCACTTTTAGTGAGAGAGAGCTTGATTTGGAGAAGAAGGAGTTGGATTCTCACCAAAGCTCGGGTATCAAAGTTGTTCCACTCGTCAACGGCATCATTTTGGCGGTATTGGTAAGTTCTAACTCCGAATTTCATCTTAGTGAATTGATATTCAAGTTAGGGTTTTGAGTTAATTGGTTGTAAAACCCTTTTAGGTGATGAAGTGACTTTAGTGATGCTAGTAATCGGGTTTATTGTTATTGTTGGTGGATTTCGGTTTGGTGAACAAATTGGTTATGTTTAGAACTTGAAATTGGGTTTAATCACTAGGTTTAGTGATTGTGGAAGTATTGAAACCTATTTAGGGTTATTTGGTTGACTAACTTTGACTTTGGGTCAAATTAGGGTTTGGTGGTGATTATGACCCAATTGGCGATTTAACAAAGTTTATAAACTTAAAATGGATTAAGTTGAAGTGTTAAACCGAGTTAAATATGTTTTGGTGTCAAAGCTTGCTAATAGCGTGATATTGACTTCTTATGGGTCAAACTAGGGTTTAAGTGTCATTTTGGGCAAGATAGGTGTTTAACACCTATGATCGGGTTTAATTGGCGTATTAAGACCATTCTCACTTGTGTTAGTGATTATTGGTTAATTTTGGGTGCGTTTTGTACTTGGAAGTGCATTTGGGTCAAATTTGCACTAAGTGTCAATTTGGGTTGATTTGTGAATCCATTCTAAGTGTATTGTTGTAATTATGATAATGGAATAGGTATTTTCCATTGGCGAGTTGCAGATTATTTGGAAGCTTTCATCAAGACTTCAAGGTGAGTGTTAATATCCTATATGCATATGTATGTGTAGGATGGGTGCGGGTCGGGTGAAGTTATTCTCGGCTATAGAGCTCACTTCACATATAGGTGGATTTGATGGACTTGTGCATAGGTCCAATTGGCACGGTTGTGCGTTTTGGTTGACTACCTTTGGCAAAGTACACATTTTGGGTGTACGTTATCACACGTGATTGTGAGTGGAATAATTATGCGTGTATGTATGTAATGTATTTAATTGTGTTGTACGAATGTGGTATTGTCGCGTTGTTTAAGACACCACATTCTATGAAACGAGTAGTATTGTCGCGGTGTTTAAGACACTACTCATTGTGGAATTGACGAGTAGTATTGTCGCGGTGTTTAAGACACTACTCATTGTGTAATTGACTTGTGGTATTGTCGCGGTGTTTAAGACACCACAATGTCATGGGAGTGGAAGTGTCGCGGTGTTCAAGACACCACTCATTGTATTGAATAAAGTGTGGATTCGTCGCGGTGTTTAAGACGCCACATTGTTGTAAGGGTGAGTTAGTCGCGGTGTTTAAGACATCACCCGGGGGACTAGTGATTACGCGGTGTGTAAGTAACACTAGTGGATGTTATGAACTCCAACGGACTTTCATGTACCGTTCTCTTGTGTACTTGGTTAACCATGGTTGTATGAGTTATGTATTGGCATATTTAATTATGAACTATATGCTTTTGGTATTGCTAGCTATTGTGGACTTGCGGTTATTGGTATATGCACGATATGTTGCATGATTGTCGAATTGCTAATTCGTGATTAATGTTGTGTTGTCGTGATGTAGTTAACCCTCCGGGGGTAGTTATTGGCGTTGTTCACATTGGCGTTGGTGAACTTACCTTATTGATGGTATTATTAGCTTGTTGCTTAGTGATCGTATGGTATACTTAGATTAGCTTGCCTTTAGGCTTGGACGCTCCGGTATGCGGTATTTGTTTATTTATGTGGCGTGTCCATTTTATGCATATATATGTATGTAGTATATTATCATTCACTAAGCGTTAGCTTACCCTCTCGTTGTTGACTCTTTTTATAGATTGCATGCGGATTGGTGGCTCGGGTAAGCGCGAGGACTAGAAGACGTGCATAGTTGCTTTAGTGACTTACTTTTGGATCATTTAGGATTGGGTAGCGTATTCCCAATCGCCATGCTCGGCTTTGTTGTATTAAAAGTCTTTTGGTCAAATATTGTATTTCGGTACTTAAGGTGGTAAAATGGGTCGTTGTGGGACCCGCTTCGTAAACTCAATTTTATTAATTAAACGTGCTAGTTTTATATATATGAATTTATGGTTAAAAGCGTTTTGGCTAAAAATGTCGGGAACTAGTCAAACATTTTCGTTAAATTGACTTCCGGGGACAGCGGGCTGTCCAGGTGGTTTGGCGCGCCGCGCACCCACCTGGCGCGCCGCGCAAATGAACTGCACCAGAAATTTTTTTTTATGTTGTGAAATTTAACGGGAATTGTCGTGGTTTGGTTTGGGTTGTTACAAAACGCGTCGGCGAGAGAATGAACCAGAGCCAAGTATGATTGCATGGATTTGTCATTGGCATCAAAGGTACCGTTTATCTGATTGGCGACAAGCTGTGAATCCACATAAGCTTGCAGCTTTTTGATTCCCAGCTCTCGGGCTATGCGCATTCCTGCTAGCAGCGCTTCATACTCCGCCTCATTGTTTGTCACCTTGAAGTTAAATCATAGCGCATATGTATGCTCTTCTTGATGCGGGCCGATGATGATTAATCCCACACCGACACCTTCAGAGCTTGCCATGCCGTCAGTATAGAGCTCCCACAGTTCGAGTGTTGGCACGGGAAGTTGCTCAGGGTCGTCAATTGCCGGCATGTCGGCGGCCGTTTCGGCCAAATAGTCAGCCATCACTTGCCCCTTGATAGTGCTTCTAGCGCAGTATGAGATCTCATGTTCACCTAGCTCTATGACCCATTTGGTCAGCCTACCTGATATCTCGGGCTTGTAGAGTAACTGCCGAATAGGTTGATCAGTGAGTACCGTTATCGGATGCACTTGGAAGTACCTGCGCAGGCGTCGAGCGGTGACGACAAGCGTGTACACAAGTTTTTCGATAGGGCGAAGTAAATTGGCATCTGGGCGTCCCCTCGTTCAGCAACTAAGACGGAACTAACAGCCTCCCTAGATATCGCAAGATAAAGTATCAGAGTTTCACCTGCAATCGGCGCTGTTAGCGTCGGGAGGTCTTTGAGGAGCGCCTTCATCTCCTGGAACGCCTTTTCTGCCTCGTCAGTGCACTTAAAATCTGACTTCTTAGCGCAGTCCTTCAAAGTGTTAAAAAACGGTAGTGATCTTTCAGCGGCCTTGGACAAGAATCGCGTTAATGCGGCTAACTTCCTGTTGAGGCTTTGAACTTGCTTCTTTGTTTTAGGGGAGGGCATTTTTTTAATCGCCTCTATCTTCTTCGGGTTAGCCTTGATTCCGCGCGGAGTCACAATGTGCCCCAAAAAGTTCCCTTCTTCTTCTCCAAAGCTGCACTTGGCCGGCTTGAGCTTCATGTTGATGCTTCACAGCGTGTTAAACGTTTCAAGTATATCGGCCAACAACTGTTCCTCGGTGTTGCTCTTAATGACGAGGTCGTCAACATACGCCTCAAGGTTGCGCCCCATCTGCTTAGCGAATGCTGTATCGATAGTGCGTTGATACGTAGCGCCCGCATTCTTCAATCCAAAGGGCATCTTAGTGTAACAGTAAATCCCTTGGTCCGTGTGGAACGCGGTTTTCTCTTCATCCTCTTCCGCCATTTGTATTTGATGATATCCTTTGTAGAAGTCTAGGAAGCACTTGAACCTAAAACCAGCAAGCGACTCTACCTTCCAGTCGATTTCTGGTAAAGGATAGTTATCTTTGGGGCAAGCTTTGTTGATGTCTTTGAAATCAATGCAGAGCCGCCATGTTCCATCTGACTTTGCTACCAGCACAGGATTGGCTTGTTAAAATACAATGCAAATTTAGATAATATGGAATTAGTAATGTATGTAAATATCTAGATATTAAAATGTAAAATAAATATCTAGATATTAATATATATATATATATATATATATATATATATATATATATATATATATATATATATATATATATATATGAAAAAAAAATCTAGATGTTAAAATGTAAAAATCTAGATATTTTTATGTGGTAAAAATATCCAGATATTTATCCATGGAAAAATCTAGTGTGTAGAAGTTTCTATGGAGTAGTATAAATATGGGTGGTGATTTCATTTGTGTGTAAGTTGTGAAAAGAGTGAGTTGAGAAGTAGAGAAGAGGTAAGAAGTGAGAAGAGTGTGAGTAGAGAAGAAAAGCTTGTAAGTAAGTAATATTGTAATTGTATTTTGTATTAATAAAAGTGTCCTTTGTTAAGTTTCCCGGTTAAGCCTTAGTTTGTGTTTAAGTTCTTAGTGCACTTGTGTTATTTTTATTATATGGTCGGCTCTGCCGCCTAAGTGATATATGGTCGGTTATACCGACTGAATGATATATGGTCGACACTGTCGCCTAAGTATTATTGTACACTAAGGATTCATAAAATTAAAGGCTAACCAACGTTAAAGTGTTGGTGTAGTGAGTGACATCTACAGTGGGTGTGTTGGGCTCGTCAAAGCTTCCAACAATTGGTATCAGAGCGGGTCGCTCGGGACCATTGCTAGTGGAGGTACTCATCGGTAAACGTTGGACGTTTACATCGTCTTGTTAACACCAAGGCCCTAAGGGAGATTCTGTCAGAGCACAGTTAGGAACTGTGAAAGCTCATTGGTCTGGGACCATGCTTATTGGACGTTGGACGTCATGATGGCAGATCTTGCAAGTACGAGCAGTGGAATCAAGAGTCTCAATAATCACAACTATCGTTATTGGCGGACTTGCATAGAATCCTACCTACAAGGACAGGATTTATGGGAAATAGTTGCTGGCAGTGACACAGCGCCTCCACCGAAAGAAAATGCCGAAGCCTTGAGAAAATGGAACATCAAGGCCGGGAAGGCTTTATTTATATTAAAGACTACAATCGAGGAAGATCTATTGGAGCACATCCGTGATGAGAAAACACCAAAGGCAGCTTGGGAAACTTTTGAAAAATTGTTTTCAAAGAAGAATGAAGCACGCCTCCAGCTCTTGGAAAATGAGCTCGCATGTATCTCACAATAAAGTCTATCTATTTCTCAGTATTTCACCAAGGTGAAATCTATTTGTCGTGAGATATCTCAACTTGCTCCTGAAGAGAAAGTGAGTGATGCAAGGATGAAGAGAATTATCATCCATGGCTTAAGATCCGAGTATAATAGATTTATAGCCGCTATGAGAGGATGGCCTACTCAACCATCATTAATAGAGCTGGAGAATTTATTGGCTAATCAAGAGGCATTAGCCAAGCAGATGAATGAAGTAACCATAAAAGACAGAGAAGATGCACTCTTCACCAATAAGAAGAAAGCAACATCTCGAAGACAAGAGCCGATGAAAGAAAGTAAGACATATGGGTGGAAGGGTCACCCAAAATCAAAAGGCAACACTTCAGGGGGAGCTCAACAAGGAAGAAGAGGTCATCGCCAACAATACAGGGA
Organism: Rutidosis leptorrhynchoides; assembly: GCF_046630445.1. NCBI lineage: Eukaryota > Viridiplantae > Streptophyta > Magnoliopsida > Asterales > Asteraceae > Rutidosis > Rutidosis leptorrhynchoides. Next base: position 51,539,916 of record NC_092338.1, read on the forward strand.
AAATGATAAGAAAAAGAATGGTGAATGCTTCAATTATGGCAAGAAGGGTCATTTTGCTCGAGATTGTAGATTCCCCAGAAGGCGAACTTTCAAAGGAAATGTGTCCGCCGCAAGAGATGAGAAGAAGGAGGTCACATTCGAAGCAACCATTAATGAGGAAACATGGGATGCAGAAGCTGGATTCTCTGTTGAAGATGGCATATATGATCAAGCTCTTGCAGCAACCTTAAAGTCAACAATAAACTACAAAGATGATTGGATCATCGATTCTGGGTGCTCAAATCATATGACCAATAATGAGACGAAGCTGCAAGAAATGGATGATTACAAAGGAAATAGAGTCGTGTTGACAGTCGACAATTCAAGGATGTCTATTTCTCACATTGGAAAGACAATAATTCCAAATGAAGGCGGCTCTCATAAGCTCCAACTCGAGAAGGTGTATCTTGTCCCTGGCCTAAAGAAGAATTTACTGTCAGTACCACAATTGACAGCAGAAGGAAATTATGTGCTCTTTGGACCAGAAGATGTGTCCGTATTCAAGAGAGTAAAGGTGGTTGGCAATCCAATTATGCAAGGAAGAAGAATAGAGTCAGTCTATGTACTATCTGCTGAAACAGCATATGTGGATAAGACTCGAAAGAATGAGACGGCTGATCTTTGGCATGAATGTCTTGGGCACGTGAGCTACAACAAGTTAAAGGAGATGATGGTGAAACACATAGTAAATGGGCTTCCTCAAATTGATATCCGAACAGATACAATTTGTGTTAGATGTCAATTTAGCAAAGCTCACCAATTGCCATTCAAGGAGTCAACGCATCAGTCCAAGACACCACTAGAGCTTATACACTCAGATGTCTTCGGCCCAGTGAAACAAACATCACTTGGAGGCATGAAGTATATGGTGACATTCATTGATGACTTCTCAAGGTATGTGTGGGTTTACTTCATGAAAGAAAAGTCGGAGACTTTTCTGAAGTTTAAAGAGTTCAAGAATAAGGTAGAAAGTGAGCTCAATTATAAGATTCGATGCTTACGCACAGATAATGAAGGAGAATATTTATCAACCGAGTTTAATATCTATCTTGAGAAGCACAAGATCAGAAGGCAATTAACTTGCCCTAATACTCCACAACAGAATGGAGTGGCAGAAAGTAAGAATCGTCATCTTGCTGAAACTTGTCGAAGTATGCTTCATGGTAAGAATGTACCAGGAAGATTTTGGGCCGAATGTATGAGGACAGCCTCATACGTGATTAACAGAATCCCACAAACAAAGTTGAGATATATTTCACCATATGAAAGATTATGGAAGATCAAGCCAACCGTCAACCATCTCAAGGTTTTTGGATGTGTATGCTACGTCTTCGTGCCAGATCATCTCCGAAGCAAATTTGATAAGAAGGCAATTCGGTGCATTTTTGCCGATTATGATGAATCAAGAAAAGGATGGATATGTTGTGATCCAAATACTGGAAAGTGCCATACTTCAAGAAATGTGGTATTTGATGAAGCTTCTTCATGGTGGTCACCTCAAAAGATAGAGCTTTCAGAATCTCATGGATTAGAAGAAGTTCCAGAAGAAATAGAAGAACGTAAAGAGCAAATAGTAGATCCAACTAAAGAAGGAGAATAGTCGTACTCTAAGGAAACGAGTCCATGGAAAACTGGTGTGCATCAATCTGTACCCAAGGAGGTTCGTCCAAGCTAAATGGATGTCGAGGAGCATGTACAAGAATTACGGAGATCAATAAGACCGAGGCAACCTAATCCGAGGTATGCCAATGCTGCTCATGTGGATGAATCAATACCTATTCAACCTTCCACTTATGAAGAAGCAGCACAAAGTCGAGAGTGGCAGAAAGCGATGGAAGAAGAAATTAATGCACTAAAAGAAAACCAGACATGGAGTTTAGTTCCAAAGCCAAAAGATGTGAAACCAATATCTTGTAAATGGGTTTACAAGGTGAAGACTCGAACAGATGGCTCCATTGAAAGGTATAAAGCTCGACTTGTTGCTAGAGGTTTTTCTCAACAATATGGGCTGGATTATGAAGAAACGTTTAGTCCAGTGGCGAAGATCACAACAATTCGAGCTCTATTAGCTTTAGCCGCTAGCAAATCTTGGAAGTTGTGGCAGATGGATGTCAAGAACGCTTTCTTACATGGAGAACTTGACAAAGAAATTTATATAGAGCAACCAAGAGGCTTTGAGAACAAGTTCTATCCTGACTATGTCTGCAAATTAAAGAAAGCACTATACGGCTTGAAGCAGGCTCCAAGAGCTTGGTACGGGAAAATTGGTGAGTTCTTGGTACAAAGTGATTTCACAGTTGCTCCTTCAGATTCTAGTTTATTTGTGAAACAAGATTAAGGAAAACTAGCCATAGTGCTAGTATATGTGGATGACTTAATCATCACGGGAGATCACTATGAGGAGATCCAAAGAACAAGAGAGAATCTGTCTATCAGATTTCATATGAAGGAGCTTGGAGAACTCAAACATTTTCTTGGACTCGAAATAGAGCAGAAAAGCGAAGGATTATTTCTGGGACAACAGAAATATGCGCGAGATCTTTTACAAAAGTACGGAATGCTTAATTGCAAACCTATCTCAACTCCAATGGATCCGAATACAAAACTACGAGCAGGTGAAGGAAAAAGTCTTCAAGATGTTACCATGTATCGAAAGATGGTCGAAAGTCTTATTTATCTCACACTAAGCCGACCAGACATATCTTATGCAGTTGGAGTGGTTAGTCGATACATGAGCAATACGAAGAAGCCTCACCTTGATGTTGTACGACGCATCTTAAGGTATGTTAAAGGAACTATTAACTTTGGCATTTTGTACAAGAAAACAAAAGAATGTCACGTAACTGGATATTGTGACGCTGATTACGCTGGAGACTATGATACACGACGGTCAACAACTGGATACATGTTTAGTCTTGGATCGGGAGTAATATCATGGTGCAGCAAGAGACAACCAACTGTATCCTTATCAAGCACTGAAGCAGAATATCGATCGACAACATCAGCAACACAAGAAATTACTTGGTTGAAGCAACTAATGGAAGATCTTCATCAATCAATAGATTATCAAGTAAAACTTTTCTGTGATAATCTATCAGCTATTCGATTAGTAGAGAATCCAGTCTTCCATGCAAGAACAAAACATATAGAAGTGCACTATCACTATGTACGCGAGAAGGTCCTTGAAGGAGAGATCAAGATGATGCCAACAAAGACAGATGAACAGGTTACAGATATATTCACCAAAAGCCTAAGTAAACCAAAGTTTACAAAATTCAGAGAAGCACTTAGAATGGTCTGCAAGACATCGTTGGAAGAAAATTTGTATTGAGGGGGAGTGTTAAAATACAATGCAAATTTAGATAATATGGAATTAGTAATGTATGTAAATATCTAGATATTAAAATGTAAAATAAATATCTAGATATTAATATATATATATGAAGAAAAATCTAGATGTTAAAATGTAAAAATCTAGATATTTTTATGTGGTAAAAATATCTAGATATTTATCCATGGAAAAATCTAGTGTGTAGAAGTTTCCATGGAGTAGTATAAATATGGGTGGTGATTTCATTTGTGTGTAAGTGGTGAAAAGAGTGAGTTGAGAAGTAGAGAAGAAGTAAGAAGTGAGAAGAGTGTGAGTAGAGAAGAAAAGCTTGTAAGTAAGTAATATTGTAATTGTATTTTGTATTAATAAAAGTGTTCTTTGTTAAGTTTCCCAGTTAAGCCTTAGTTTGTGTTTAAGTTCTTAGTGCACTTATGTTATTTTTATTATATGGTCGGCTCTACCGCCTAAGTGATATATGGTCGGTTATACTGCCTGAATGATATATGGTCGACACTGTCACCTAAGTATTATTGTGCACTAAGGATTCATAAAATTAAAGGCTAACCAATGTCAAAGCTTTGGTGTAGTGAGTGACATCTATAGTGGGTGTGTTGGGCTCGCCAAAACTTCCAACATGGCTACCCATGTCTGATAGTTTACTTTGCGCAGTATGTTGGCTTTAACCAGCTTATCCACTTCTCTGCGCAGCCATTCGCTTCTTTCTGGGGCCATTGGCCGCTTCTTTTGTTTGATTGGGGTCAAGTTGATGCTGGCGCGGAGGTGATGCTGTACTATCTCTCGTGGTACTCCAGTCATGTCAGCATCGCGCCAACAAAACACATCGGAGTTAGCGATGAGGATATTCCTCAGCTTTTCCTTAGTGTAAAAAACTGTCCTTATCCATCTGGACGAAATCTTCAACATTTGGTCCCATTGCGATGATCAACTCCAAGTAATGTCCTTAAGATGAGCTAATGCACAGCGGAAGACTTAATTCGTACCTGAGAATAACATGCTTTAAAATGTCAACATAAAGTTGGTGAGATATAGGTTTGATGCTAGCAGCGTTATAACTATGGACCACAAGATTTCATATATTTAAACATAATACACTCGCAAGTGTATGTAAAAGTAGTTGAGCACTTGGTAACCATACTTAACATTTAAATCATCGCAGCATATTCTTAAATAATCGCTACACCGTACCAAGTGTAGTATACAGAAACGAAGTACTGTGCAACCGTTGAAAACTGGTCGTTCAGCCCGGTTGGGGTTGTCAGGCCCGATAGATCTATCAACAGGATTCGCGTTTACGCTCCTCACGTAAATATTAGCTACCAAGTATAAAGAGATATGCCATGGTACAACTCAACGTAGAATTTATTTTTGATCACTTGTGTCCATAACGTAAATCATTTATAAAAACAGCGCATGTATTCTCAGCCCAAAAATATTTAGAGTTTGAAAGGGGACTATATACTCACCATACTGTATTTTGTAGTAAAAATACATATAACACCATTGGTAACTTATAAGGTTGGCCTTCGATTCACGAACCTAGTTAATTATATATTTATATATTAATTAATATCTGTCTAACAATTAAATCAATTTGTAGTGTACCTCAATCCTAATGCTCGAGACTAATATGCAAAAGTTTATAAAAATTCATTTGACTCAAAATGGTTTCCAAGAATTTATACATAATTAAATGTAGTTAAATATCGTCATTTTATATTTTTAAATATTTTATTAGAGTAAATATAATATAAGTTGTTAATAATACTTTATATATATAAATTATACTAAAAATGATATTTTATAATTATTAATAATATTAGCGATGATAAAATAATAAATTGATAGTTTTAATAATAATGATCAAAATAATAATTTAATGATCAAAATAATATTTTGATAGTTTTAATCTAAATGATATTTTTAATTACGACAAAAATAATAACTTGATAGTTTTTGATAAAAATATTAATTATTTTTAATTAATAATAATAATCATAATTTAATAATAATAATAATAATAATAATAATAATAATAATAATAATAATATTTAAGTAATATGGAGTAATATAAGTGTGATATATTTGTGTAAGTTCGATGTTTGTTGAAATGAAGAATAACTTACAAAATTCGATGGCCTTATATAAGCCAATTGGAAATACAGCTGTCCCTCAAGGTATCCTAGGCTACCGATATTTTAATTAAGTTATATTTAATTATTTAATTTAAATAATTAATTAAATATTATATTATATTTACATTTGTGGTAAAAATATAATTTTTACGAAAATTACTTTTACGTCGTCACTCAACTAATGTCCCGGTTCCGGTTTTCCAAACAAAGTTTCGCAAGCTAAGAAAACTGATCCCTTAAGTTTAGTGACTCGTACCTTTGTCAAAATAATGTATTTTAAATTATAAAAACAATCCCACTAAAAATGTGACTTAACCTTTTGAGCATTGTGGTCATTTACTTTTATAAATCATAGTCTTTTTATCTTTCAAAGTGTATTTAAAATTCCAAAACGTTTTATATTTAATTAAATAATAAGTTTAATCATTTTGTAAAATATATATATATAATGAACACGTTTTACTTAAATATTTGCCTTTATTAAAATCACGGACCGTTAACGTTTACAATTTGTCGAAAGATTTCTAGAAAAAAAATTACAACTTTTAAAATAACGACAAAACCCTTAATCTTATTAAAACGACTCGTTAATAATCTGACAAAAACAGTTTCAGTTATTCTATTACCTTTTACCTTCGCCGATAAGTATAATAATTTTATATCGAAACCTAAATATTATATATCTAATACTTTGTTATCAATTAATAAACATATAACTTATATACACATAAATGTTCGTGAATCGTCAGGCATGGTCAAAGGGTAACTGATTATCCAAATATAGATTTCAGACTTTCTAGACTCAACATTAGGGCTTTTGCTTATCGTGTCGGAAACATATAAAGTTTAAGGTTTAAATTTGGTCAGAAATTTCCGGGTCGTTACAGTACCCACCCGTTAAAGAAATTTCGTCCCCGAAATTTGAAAGAGGTTGTCATAAATAACAATAGGAATGTTTTCATGATGAATATGAGGTAATAATAGAGTTTTATCATTATTGGAAGATATGGATAAAACAATTCGATCATATGAAGCGCACGAATGAAGTTATCATAAAAGAGTGAAAATATGGATTCGTTCTAACCAATGACGTGGTTATGATTGATTCCCGGAATTTAAGGGATTTAAAGAAAATCTTATGTAATAAGATTTGGTTCTGCGGCGATCAGGATCTTCTTTGATTTAACGCGACAATCTGTTTTGATTTCTCTGTCGGATATTTCACTATAAATCTACCTCCTTCCCTTTCTTACTTCCCACATCTTCCATACCCTAGAGTATTCTTTAAAATGCTCCACCCCATTCTGATCCTTGATATACTCTTAATTTTCACATCTATCATTCTTCTTTTTCATTTACCACCAGAAGAATCTATTTACTTCTACTATACTCTTGTGTTCATAGTGTTTCTAATTCTCCCGTGTCTTTATATTGCTATTTGTATCGATATACATGGTTTGTAAATTCTGGGTGGTTGTTGGGTTTTATATCTTTCCTTATACTTCAATATCCTTGCTTTTGTTTTCTATATTCATTGTCATCCCCAATTAATGCTTTCTTTTATTTGCTGCGATTTATACCCCAATTTCTATTTCGGAGTTTTGTCCTTTCGTTTCTTCTTCTTGCGATTAAGCACCGCTTGTGATGGTCCAGAATTTGCATATATGAATTTCGGAATGAACATTGTTAATGTTCTAAGAAGGAAATTGTAATGGCACGATCTTGACTTGTCAAATTACTAGAATACCTTGGAAAAGGCCGAATCATCAAGAAATATTTTCTTGATATTTTAGAGGTTAAAGAGAATACAAGAGTCGTGTAACATAGCACATGATGACGTTATGATCTGTGAATCATCACGTTCCATTTAGAAACTCAGCATGACTTACTGTAATATAACCACGTTGATCAAGTGTCATTATATTATACTAGTTCATGCTTCAGTTCCCAACACTACTTCAAAAATATTCCTATTTTAAATTCGAAAGTTTCAGAATTTAGAAACTAAAATAGTTTCTTTTATGATGTAATACAGACAGCACGAAGAGGTAAATGATTTCAGATAAGAATAATTATGGAAATATCTTCAGAAATATGGAGGATATTTATAATGAAAGATACGATGATATCTTAGAATGTCTAATATCATAGGATGATGAAGAATATTGTCCGTAAGGGTTTAGAGTCAGGAGCAAGGTATTCGTTAATGACTTCAACAAGTACAAAATCATTTGGATTCTTTGAAGTCAAACTTATTCTTTGTGATTTATCTACGGTTTCCTTCATAGTTTCGCATAATTCACTTTTCGTTTCTAAATTTTCTATTATGTGTTCCCAACACTTCCTTCTTTATCATCCACTTTTGACCATTAAGATCATCTACAATATGCTGCTTCGTCAGCATTTTCAACGTTAACGGATCTGGGTAATCGGTTATCAAACTGAGGTGATTTCAGGAGAATTGTGTTTTTAGATGATTAAACGCTGATGGTAATATGGTGGAATATAAAAGGTTCTCCGGTAACGATGAGGAAAGCCAATGGTATATATCAAAGTTATAATAAGACTTTTCGAATGAAAGGTCGAAGTTGTTCTGCTGGAGCTGTGACAAAATTGGCTACTTCGAAAAGGAGTCATAAGGTTGTTTTTGCTAATAAATGCCAAAGAATTCGATGTGAGTACGTGTTAAACTATGACTTTGGGTTCGAGAGTTTTTCAGGTGCATAAATATATGCAAAGATCTTTTCCTCCATAGACGAGGTGTGGTTGGTTCAACTTCTCGGTTGAGGTATTTTCAAGAATCATAAAAAAATTTGAACGCGAATTGTAACTGTCGAGGTACAAATGAAGTTTAAGATGAAATCAAGTGGCAAACTTGAAGAATTATTTAGTTTCATATGTTATAATCAATATTTTAATTCATTTTAATTGTCCAAAGTTAGCAGTCCAGTAGTTCGATTGTCCAATGGTCCAATAAATTTATATATAAATTAAATATATAATATTCGAATTAATTAATACGTATCGTGACCCGTGTACCGGTCTCAGTATTGATCACAACTCAAACCATATATATATTTTGGAATCAACCTCAACCCTGTATAGCCAACTCCAACATTCACATATAGAGTGTCTATGGTTGTTCCGAAATATATATATATATATAGATGAGTCGATATGATAGGTCGAAACCTTGTATACGTGTCCCGTTATTTAAAGTGTGTAGAATAAATAAATATATCTCATGACCCGTGTACAACGTATTGTCTCAGAATTAATCCGACGTATTGTGTACATGTATCCCGATTTAAAGTGCGTAAAAGTAAATAACAGAAATAAAATTACGATAAATAAAATTGCGAGAATGTAAATTGCGATAAATAAAATGTAACCAGTTAGCTAGGAACAGTTAGCTAGGAACAGTTAGCGTGGGATCTTAACAAAATTCATCATAATTAATTTGTTTGTTTCTAACACTTTTTATTTTGTCCAATGTTTTCTTCGTTATGCCACTTGTTGGATTCTGATAGGTCAAAATCCAAATATGAAATTGAATGAAAATGGTTCTTTTGTGGCGAACAGATTCGTATCTCCGTGGATGTGAGTAGGATAGTAAATGACCGTTGAATCAGATTCGAAGAATGTACAGTGTAACTTATTAATGTGAAATCTAAATATTCCTCGGGTACTACCTGCCCGTTAAAATATTTTCATCATTAATAGTTTGTACGAAAGAATTCTTAATTACAATCTTTATGAAAATATACTTGCTTATACATTTTCTTCGGATGTTTTAATGAGTCAATTAGATATTAAACTCATTTGATTTATCGTTAATACTAGATTACATGATCTCTAAAACATTAGAGATTACATAATCACCATGTCAAACGAAGTTAAATGAGGTAGAACGTTAAGTAAAACGAAAATAATCGATGTAGAACGATATGTAGAACGAAGATCATACTCGAAGTACAGATGAGGTTATTGAGGCGTGTGATATTGATATCCGAGATACAGATTATGATGTTGAGGTTTACGACGCGGTTGTGGTTGGAGGTGATAAGGGTACTGTTGGCGTTGATGATGGTGATGTTGATTATGCTGCTGGTGCTGCTGCTGGTGTTTGTAACCTTCGCACCATGTTCTCTAAAGCCATCACACGAGCGCGTAGTTCGTTAACTTCTGCTAGTATACCGGGATGATTGGCGGTTGGAGCGAGCGGATGAATAAGATTTGAGATATGGGATAGTATATAATCATGACGAGATACTCTAGAGGTGAAAGAGAAAATGGTTTCTCGAACAGGTTCACCGGTAAGTGCTTCAGGTTCATCGCCAAGTGAGCAATTTGGTGGATGGAAGGGATCTTCGATGTGAAATGATTTTCGGATATCGGATGATATTCTAGCTATATAGAATATCTATATATATAATACTAAAGATTTCGTAGACTACAAAGGAACCTACGGCATATGTCAGGCAAGTCTACAGATATGCTAAGATATGAATTATCAGATACGCTAAGATATGAATTTTGTCTATACACCATCGATGCACTAAATGCAGTAAGACGTGTCTAGACTTAAGAATGATAAGCAGGTAATTTTCTAAGGATAATAAACAGATGATTTCCGACTAGATATGATAAGCAAAACTTTTGATATGTAAACATGGTCGAAGTCCAGACTCACTAATGTATCCTAACATCTTATCAGTTAGACACACTAATGTAAGACCTGGTTCACTAGGACCAACGCTCTGATACCAAATGTAAAAAAACTGTCCTTATCCATCTGGACGAAATCTTCAACATTTGGTCCCATTGCGATGATCAACTCCAAGTAATGTCCTTAAGATGAGCTAATGCACAGCGGAAGAATTAATTCGTACCTGAGAATAACATGCTTTAAAATGTCAACATAAAGTTGGTGAGATATAGGTTTGATGCTAGCAGCGTTATAACTATGGACCACAAGATTTCATATATTTAAACATAATACACTCGCAAGTGTATGTAAAAGTAGTTGAGCACTTGGTAACCATACTTAACATTTAAATCGTCGCAGCATATTCTTAAATAATCGCTACACCGTACCAAGTGTAGTATACAGAAACGAAGTACTGTGCAACCGTTGAAAACTGGTCGTCCAGCCCGGTTGGGGTTGTCAGGCCCGATAGATCTATCAACAGGATTCGCGTTTACGCTCCTCACGTAAATATTAGCTACCAAGTATAAAGAGATATGCCATGGTACAACTCAACGTAGAATTTATTTTTGATCACTTGTGTCCATAACGTAAATCATTTATAAAAACAGCGCATGTATTCTCAGCCCAAAAATATTTAGAGTTTGAAAGGGGACTATATACTCACCATACTGTATTTTGTAGTAAAAATACATATAACACCATTGGTAACTTATAAGGTTGGCCTTCGATTCACGAACCTAGTTAATTATATATTTATATATTAATTAATATCTGTCTAACAATTAAATCAATTTGTAGTGTACCTCAATCCTAATGCTCAAGACTAATATGCAAAAGTTTATAAAAATTCATTTGACTCAAAATGGTTTCCAAGAATTTATACATAATTAAATGTAGTTAAATATCGTCATTTTATATTTTTAAATATTTTATTAGAGTAAATATAATATAAGTTGTTAATAATACTTTATATATATAAATTATACTAAAAATGATATTTTATAATTATTAATAATATTAGCGATGATAAAATAATAAATTGATAGTTTTAATAATAATGATCAAAATAATAATTTAATGATCAAAATAATATTTTGATAGTTTTAATCTAAATGATATTTTTAATTACGACAAAAATAATAACTTGATAGTTTTTGATAAAAATATTAATTATTTTTAATTAATAATAATAATCATAATTTAATAATAATAATAATAATAATAATAATAATAATAATAATAATAATAATAATAATAATAATATTTAAGTAATATGGAGTAATATAAGTGTGATATATTTGTGTAAGTTCGATGTTTGTTGAAATGAAGTATAACTTACAAAATTCGATGGCCTTATATAAGCCAATTGGAAATACAGCTGTCCCTCAAGGTATCCTAGGCTACCGATATTTTAATTAAGTTATATTTAATTATTTAATTTAAATAATTAATTAAATATTATATTATATTTACATTTGTGGTAAAAATATAATTTTTACGAAAATTACTTTTACGTCGTCACTCAACTAATGTCCCGGTTCCGGTTTTCCAAACAAAGTTTCGCACGCTAAGAAAACTGATCCCTTAAGTTTAGTGACTCGTACCTTTGTCAAAATAATGTATTTTAAATTATAAAAACAATCCCACTAAAAATGTGACTTAACCTTTTGAGCATTGTGGTCATTTACTTTTATAAATCATAGTCTTTTTATCTTTCAAAGTGTATTTAAAATTCCAAAACGTTTTATATTTAATTAAATAATAAGTTTAATCATTTTGTAAAATATATATATATATATAATGAACACGTTTTACTTAAATATTTGCCTTTATTAAAATCACGGACCGTTAACGTTTACAATTTGTCGAAAGATTTCTCGAAAAAAAATTACAACTTTTAAAATAACGACAAAACCCTTAATCTTATTAAAACGACTCGTTAATAATCTGACAAAAACAATCTCAGTTATTCTATTACCTTTTACCTTCGCCGATAAGTATAATAATTTTATATCGAAACCTAAATATTATATATCTAATACTTTGTTATCAATTAATAAACATATAACTTATATACACATAAATGTTCGTGAATCGTCAGGCATGGTCAAAGGGTAACTGATTATCCAAATATAGATTTCAGACTTTCTAGACTCAACATTAGGGCTTTTGCTTATCGTGTCGGAAACATATAAAGTTTAAGGTTTAAATTTGGTCAGAAATTTCCGGGTCGTTGCACTTAGTCTCCTGTGTGAGGCTTCCCCCTATTTTTACCTTCTGTTCTGGATACTCGGGATTGACTATAACCCACCATTCATTTGCACCCTTTTCTTCGGGAGTAGCGCTACCCTTATCATTAACAGATGCGCACAAAGCGTCCAGTTGCATTGACTCAAGTGTGGCGACTCCTTGATCAGTCAGGAATCAGACCATCCCATGAATTGTAGATGGTATGGCGCCAAATTTCTGAATGGAAGTCCTTCCCAGTATAGCGTTATACCTAGAGTATGAGTGTACAACTTAGAACTCTAAGCTCTCGGTGCGCCTCTTTGATTTATCCCTGCTGTCACCCAACTCTAGCTTCAAATCCAAGATTCCGATGAGCCATGCCGACTCTCCGAAAAATCCGAACAAGGCTATAGTCGGAGGTTTAATGGTTCGCCTCACTATTGTAGGTAGCTGTCTGAAGCAATGCTCGTACATGATATCGACACTACTGCCGTTGTCTATGTGAAGGCGCTTGACGCCGTGCCCTGACTCTGGCAGATATCCCTGCACTACAATTGGTGCGCAGGAAGTGTTGAACACCTGTATGGCGGGAAATGATATCTCCATCGTCGTCGAGCCTCCGGCAGCGCTAGCTTTGTGCTTCGTTCCTTGCTGCGATAGGCAGTTGGCCATTGAATGCACTTATTTTTTCGCGACAGGTGCCTGTGTAGAAAAAATAAATGAGAAGTGGACATATAGAAAAAAGATCAAATCAAAACCTTTTAACTTGTATGTCCCACGGATGGCGCCAAATGATCAAGCATAGAATAATCGGGTCGGGTTCGGTCCATGCTTGACATTAATAAGGGGGGATTTAAGGGTCAATTGAGTTTAACTCTCCGGTCCGGAGTACCGTGAATAATCCCTTGCGAGATAATGGCTCGCGATATAGGGTAGGATTTATGTTCGAGGAACGTCACCTGTGTATCAAGGATGTCTAGTGCAATGATATGAATCTGGTAGCGCGGGTGAGAGTGGCGCGGTATAGATAGTGCGCCTGGTCCGTACGAATATACTAAAAATAGTATGTGTGTAATTTCCTGAAAATAACCAGCCCCCTACCTTGTGATTCGAGTCCGTTATTTATAGCTATAGTGTTGTTCGTTCATTGGAGCCATGTGTTCCACGTTATTTTTGCCTGTACTGCCTGGTAACCTAGTGGAGGGGACCAGGGAACAGTACTACTACCTTTTTTCCTGCCTGTCGGCCTTTCGTACAGAGGCCGGGGATAAGTACAAGACACGTCATCTTCTTCCAGCGTGCCATCATCCAACTGGCGCCCATAGCGCACATTTACTTGCGCTAAGAGTGCAATAGCGCGCAGGGTATGCGCATGGTGCAAGTGTGATGCGCAACACGAGCCAATCGGTTATGCGTATCATTAGTGTTTATTCTTAGGTAAGAAGTTTGTTATTTTATATAAATATAGCTTGCCTAGATTAATGTGTTTAGTCTATTTCACAAAGAAATTATTGCGAAAGATTATTTTTTCATTCAATTAATAAAAATAAACTTTCAATCAGAAAATCATCATCATTTTTATGATTTAAATGTTTTGGGCTAAAAATGGTTTGTTTCCACCCACTCAGACGTGATGATGTATCATACAGGTGAACGATGATATATTGTCACGATAAATATGCCCTCAATTTCAAGTCAATATTAGTAATACATATTTAAACTTTACATCAACTAAGACTAAATAAGTTTATAAATTTAAATATTATAGGCATAATTTAGTAAGAAATTAAATATTCTTTTTAAAAAATACAGTAATTTAATTATAACTATTGAAGAACAAGCATACAACCGGTTGACTTTCAAATTGGCACGAATCAGATGCATTAAGACCATCTATATCGCAGCGTGTTAAGGGGTATATGTTGGCCAACACTTGCCCAACACGCCATAACAAGGCGTGTTGGAGGGCTTTTTTTGTGGCGTGTTTGCAACTAGCACGTAGAAGCATGAAAGCGTGCTGCATTTTTCCTCATTTATTAATTAGTTTTTATCCCCTTTTTCACCCAACTTCCAATCAGATTTTAACACAACGCCCAACACGTCACTTAACACTCCACCCCATTATTTACCAGTTTACTAGCACGTTCATCAAGCACCCCACCCCCACCCAGCAACACGCCAACACGCCCCTTCAGGGATAAAGATGGTCTAAGACCATGTTTAACGCTAGCGTGCTGCGGCATAATTCGAGCCAACACGCACGCCGTAACGCGGCGTGTTGGCCTAATTTTCGAAAGCGTACTTAAAACTAGCACTTGTGTTTTGTACGCGTGCTCGTTCAATTCGTGTACTTGGGCCAGGTTTTTCAACGGATATATTACATATCTGTTTTCTTTCTCTCTATATATACAGACATACACATACATAAATTCTCACATTTTATCAAAACACATACACTTCTACATTTTATCAAAACACAATGTCTTCCACCAAACTATCTCTTGATGTTCACTACGGGGGCCGAGTTGAGTACGACTGGAAATCGTACGTAGATGGGGGAAAAATCATTTGAAGATGTTAACGTTTCCGATATTGAAGATTGGACGAAGCTCTCCAAGTTTCTCCAAAAAGAAACACCATACGTATTTACGCAAATTGTGTATTTCGACGAAGAGCAGCAATCGTTGATGTTTCTGTTTACGGATGAGCAATGGGATGCTCAAAAAGAGCGAGCCAGGACATGACCATGTCGAATTGTCTTGTATCTTGTAAACATGGGCGTTACTCCGGTTAATCGGAAGCCCTCCGATTCGAGTAGCCTTGAAGAAGGTTACGTGAGTCAGGATTCTATTTATTAATTTATGACTTTTATTATGTAATCGTATCATTTTTATTAATGTAATCGTATCGTTTTTATTTAATTTTAATCGTATCATTTTTATTTTAATCGTATTTGTTTTTTTAATTAATAAAATAATAGTATAAAGTAGTTAATAAATCAATAAAATTGAAAGAAAAATGAAAAAGAAATAAAAAATATCCCTAACACGCCACTTAGCACGCCAACCATTACCCAGCAGTCTGGCAGCACGCTCATCAAGCACCTCATCCCACCCATCAACACGCCCATCAAAGGCTTCAGGGATAAAGATGGTCTAAGTAATGCGTTGAAATGCCCCGTCCTAATCCATCTGGACGAATACATTACATTTGGTTACATCGCGAGGTACTTGACCTCTATATGATACATTTTACAAACATTGCATTCGTTTTTAAAAGATAAACTTTCATTACATCGAAAGTTGACGGCATGCATACCATTTCATAATATATCCAACTATAATTGACTTAATAATAATCTTGATGAACTCAACGACTCGAATGCAATGTCTTTTGAAATATGTCATGAATGACTCCAAGTAATATCTCTAAAATGAGCTAATGCACAGCGAAAGATCTCTTTAATACCTGAGAATAAACATTCTTTAAAGTGTCAACCAAAAGGTTGGTGAGTTCATTAGTTTATCATAAACAATCATTTTCATCATTTTAATAGACCAAAAGATTTTCATTTCTCATAAATACACATCTCGTATCAGGCATTTCGCAAACTGCATAGAGATAAAAATCATTCATATGGTGAACACCTGGTAACCGACATTAACAAAATGCATATAGAATATCCCCAAAACAGAATCCTCTCGTCTGTATAACAGAATCCTCTCGTCTGTATAATAATCGAAGTACTAAAGCATCCGTACCTCGGATGGGGTTTGTTAGGCCCATAGATCTATCTTTAGGATTCGCGTCAATTAGGGGTGCACTAATTCTCAAAATTAGTGATGTTCCCTAATTCTTAGATTACCAGGCTAAAAGGGGTGATATTCGATTTCGATAATCCAACCATAGAATGTAGTTTTTAGTACTTGTGTCTATTTCGTCAAACATTTATAAAAATAGCGCATGTATTCTCAGTCCCAAAAATATATATTGCAAAAGCATTTAAAATGGGAGCAAATGAAACTCACCAAACTGTATTTTGTAGTAAAAATACATATGACGATATTGAACAATGCAAGGTTGGTCTCAGATTCACGAACCTATATCATTTGTATAAATATTAACATACGTAATTGTGATCGAACAAGTATATATATATATATATATATATATATATATATATATATATATATATATATATATATATATATATATATATATATATATATATATATATATATATAGGGGCACGATCCATGGATAAGCTTAAAAGGATTACAAACCGGATAAGCAAAATAAAATTTTTTTTTTTTGAATTTTTTTTTACATTCATAAATCTGCATTAAAATGCACCTCTAATCAATTTTTTTCATAAGAAAAAAAGTTCAAAATCTTTCAAAAATCGATGATGAATGGTAAAATTAACCATTCATCGGGTTAATTTATCATTCATCTTGTTTACGATTAATGATAAAATTAATCAATGCTAAAAAAACCAGATGAATGGTTAAATTAACCATTTATCTATTTTTTTATCATTCATCATAAACAGATTAATGGTTAAATTAACCATTCATCTGCTTTTTTTAGCATTGATTAATTTTATCATTCATCGCGAACAAAAATGAATGATAAATTAACCAGATGAATGGTTAATTTTACCATTCATCATCAATTTTTACCATTCATCATCGATGTTTACCATTCATCATCGATTTTCGAACGATTTTGTTCAAAAACTTTTTAAAATTTTTTCGTTTTCTTCTATTTGCATATTAAAGGATCGTTTTTTTTTTAAAAATTTTTTTGAAATTTTACTTATCCAGTTTGTGCCCCATTTAGTGCTTATCCATGGATTGGTCCACTATATATATATATATATATATATATATATATATATATATATATATATATATATATATATATATATATATATATATATATATATATATCATTTGTTTGTTAAAACAATATTTTAATAGTACTAGATAATATTTGAAATGATAACATTATTGATAATACTAGTATTAATAATAGTGATATTAGTATTAATAATTCTATTAATAATAATATTAATGATAATTTTTATAAAAAATCTCATGATAATAATAATATTAGTAGTTCTTAATATATTAAATAAATTGTTTTTTTTTTTTTTGAAAAGCAACATAATTTTATTAAACCGCATCAAAGTTTGTTACAAATTACAACCCGCAAATGTGCCAAGATGGCACAACATAATTATTTACAAAATACAAACGCAACAAATATATTCGCAATTATCAGTTAGAAGTAAATATTACGAGGGCTATGTAACCAAGAACTCCAATCAATATTTTTTGCTTTGTATCGTTTCGCAACCCAATCGAAGCTCTTGATTTGGATATCGCAAACCGCAACCGGAACACACCAATCTTTATTCTTGAAGACTTTCTCATTACGTAGCTTCCATATTTGATAAATGCACGTCTGATGATGTAGCGTGAGGGTACGAAATAGTATTATTTTTAATACAAAATACTACAAAATATGACACAAGTTTTATTAATTTACGGATGGGATATACCTAAACCTTGCTACAACACTATAGGCAGTGTACCTAATCGTAGAGTAGTGTAGTTTTTAGTAAGTCCGGTTCGTTCCACAGGGAGCTAGTGATTACGTACTATATTTTTATAAAACTATATTTATATATATATATATATATATATATATATATATATATATATATATATATATATATATATATATATATATAAGTAGTAATATTATTATAAAAGGGGGGTTTTTTACCGTTTAATGACCGGTTTGTCGATTTTATATTTTTAAGCGTAAAGATAAATGACAATAATTAAAGTGCGTAAAATATATAAATGACGATAAATAAAATAACAATAAATAAAATTGCGATAGAATATGAAATAAAAGGATTATGCTTATTTAAACTTCCGTAATCATGATGTTTAACGTTTTGATTTTAATTAATTGTTACTCGGGTTAATTGTCCTTTGTCATGGTTTATTTGATACATATCTGGTTTTTGTCCATAATAGTCCATTGGTTATAAATATAAAGTGCGAGTGTCCTCGTCAAATTACCCTTATACCCGAAGTCAAATATTCCAACTAATTAAGGATTTAAACTGTGACGCAGTTATCACTTCTGTCAACAATTACACCAGTTATCACTGTATGTAATCCACCCCTGTTTTGATTAGATATGAATATTAATTTACCCACTTGATCAGTTTGAATAATCAATTACCCAACCCGAATAATTAATTAAATGATTATAATAGATTCCATATGAACGTCACTAAATAGGACAACCATAATCATTATTAATTATTAGGATAATTAATTTGAAGATAGGTTCGACAGACTCCAATGAGTTGTCACTCAATTAGACAATACCCCCCATCTATTAATAGTCAATAGTCCAATTTCCACAAGTGTCGGTCTTTTGCCCAAACCTTAATTATGGTACAAAATTCAATAACCCCGTCTTAATATTTAGTCAAACATCACGATTACTTCGGGTTAATTAAGCATAATAATAACTTAGTTACGAGACATTAATTTAAAAAGGAAGAACATAACTTACAGTGATTATTAATCGTGTAGCGTTACACGTACAGAGTTTCGACTTTAAAACCCGTAAAACATTCCTTACAATAACCCAATTATTATTAAACTTAAACTAAAATTAAAATTAAAATTATAAATATATATATATTACATGTAAAGAGAAAGAAAGAAGAAAAGGTGTACATAAATCGATCAAATGAATTGCCTTTTATAGGCAAATATTGAATTGAAATTTTCACTTATGACCCCTTAACTATGCTCAATTAACTACTTTTTATTATTTATTATTATTCTTATTATGAATTATTTAAATATTATATTATATTCTTGTGCATAGTTGACTTGTACTTTCAGCTCCGTTGCGTCGAGCGTTGATAATTGGCTCGGGTACCGGTTCCGGATTTTCGAACGTCCTTTCGTATAATTTAATATCTTGTACTTTGCGTTTTGTAACTTGTACTCTTGTCATTTTTAGACGTTTCTCATCAATAAATTGAACCTTTTGAATTGTATCTTGTACATTTGAGCTTTTTGGACGTTTGTGTCTTCAAATCTTCGTTTTCGCCTTTTGTCTTCGCACTTATTTGTTTAAACAATTACAATGAAAATATAATACAATTACATATGAAAACCTATTATTTAGAAGGGATATTGCTATGAAATATATGTTCCTTTTTAGCCTTATCAAATATCCCCACACTTGAGCGTTGCTTGTCCTCAAGCAATACAGAACTTGAAATAAAAACATACATGAATCACTTTTTTATTCATCACACTTTGTACATTAGTGATTTTGATATGGTGGTATAAACAATGATAGTAACGATAGAACCATTGTTAAAGGTGGGTGTGTCATCCACAGTTGCCTCGGGTTTAGGTCAACGACACTTGCAATCAAATAGCCGATTTACTTTCGGTTTCCAAAGCAAAGTGCACATTTGAAAGGTGGTTTACAGTCCCACATGACTATGAAAATGTAGATCCTTAAGGAAATTGGATCTTTATGAAAACATTTGATCTTTTTAAAAATTTAATCTAGCTTTTACCCTAGATAAGTTTTCCGGAATAACCCTTCACCGGTGTTTGCAAAATATTTTTGTGGGTTGTGTGGGTTTCAGATTTGAAAATTTTAGCTCAACACTTGTGGTTTTGTGTTACCCACTTGCTAACCTTGTATTGGGAAAGCAACACGTCCAGTTTACTTGTTTCGTATATTACCTTTCGGTAAACTACCGTCCGGTTGTAAAGGAAAGCGATGAACAAGAAACTGTTAAGGCAATGTCTAATGACATGCATATGATTATGGTCTTAAAATGTGTCGGATGCTAGTACTATCCTTTGTAGGAGCAATAGTAAAGATCATCCTATGATTTTTCGGTCTGGCACAAGGTCCTGTCTCTGACCATGCTATACAACCACCGTTTCTTACGGTTGACACCCGATTTGGTTCAAGTGATCTAATGAATTCTGATGAATTCTCAGGATTTTACGTTCAATGGTAATGAACGCATTGAAAATAGGTTTTCAGAAAACAAATCGCTTTTATTTTTGATCAAAATATTTTCTCGTTCAAGCTCGAGTTTAGATATCATTGAATTCCATGAGTTTGTAATTCTCAATCTTTAAGGTCAATCTCTAGGATTGAGTAATATCAGTCTTAAAAGCTGATTTTTGATCTTTAAGGAGATTATCCTTTCTGGGGATTTGATTCATTAGTCTTATCAAGTTAATTTGCACGGTGCCCCCCCCATTGTGCGAGATAAATCCTTCTCATGGTTAGGATAAATCTGACCACATGGCGACCCTGTTTGATGCTGAGGTCCGTGGATTTCCTGCTGATTTTAGAAATGACTTTTCTAGATTTTTCGTCAACCTACAGCTGGTCTGGACGACAACTTCATGACCTAAATCAAGAAGCGCGTTTCTTTTTCGGAAGACTTTACTTCCTTTTAATGATGGAATTGATTCATCGTGTAGATCCATCTTTCTTACAGTAAATCGGGTAAACCAGTTAATTTAGTCCAAAGTAAAAGCACCTGCAATAACTTTACAAAAACATGTGATAGATAGTTTTTAATTGAATAACTTGGTACATTCTCCCCACACTTGGCTTTTTTCATGCGTCTTTTTATATCTTAATAAATAAATTCAAGCGTTTTAGTTGTTTCTCAATTTATGTCCTTTCCGAGGTAACAATAATTTCGGCATTAACACCTAGTTTTATCGTTCATAAATATGTATAAATATGATTTTGAATTCATTTAGTTAAAAAATTTTAAAGTTTTCATAATATTTAGAAAATAAGCCAAGTATAAACCCGAGAGAATTTATAACCCTTCCCCATACTTGAGATCATGCAATGCCCTCATTTGCATGAAATCAGACTATAATTATAAATTCATGAGGGTGATTAGTGTAGGAAAGTGATTAAAAATACCCAGTTTGTAATTACAAAGCTCGTCGAATGATAGATGGCGCGCCTCATCGTTCATTCCTTCATTTATTATATCACATTTGTTGTTTTGCATCTTGTCGTCAAAATCAGTAGCTTTTGCTGAACTTAATGTTAGTCTTTGAAAGTGCGTTGTTTTACCCTGTTGTTTACATGATAAAATACAAACATATATACATATTTTTAAAGTTGGGTATATTACCCCACGTTCAAAAATTTATAAAATCAAATATTTTTTTTTTGCATACTTTAAATCAATAAAATTAAAAATAATGATGACAAAATTTTTCGCCCCGCCCTCGGGTAAAGTAATTTCGGCTCAACGACCTAGTCTTCAACTCACGACGAATTTTAGAAATCATTTTTTTCAACTTAATGAAATAAAGTAAATTTTTGTTTTTAAATTCACACAAAACTTAAAAAGAAAACATATTAATTTCATATAAAACCTAAAAAACAAAAAAATTCAGAATGGGGGGAGAAAACTAGTTCTTTAGTGTCTGCTAGTGGAAAAGACCAATCGGATTCCATTCTCGGAACTACACGAGAACAGAACAACTAACTCCAAACAGCATTTTCTTTTTAGAATATTTGAATCTCCTCACACTTAGGTAGATGTGGTTTCGAAATTGTGATTAACTTCATCGTCAATTTCTCTTGGACCATAATCAACTTGCATATCTGTGACTTTTGCTTTAAGCCAGTGACCAGCTTTTTCCGTAATATCCACAAATTTAACTAGCTTCGCCTTTTCTTTAGGCGACAGATTGGATACTAACCGGTTATATAACTTAAAGTTCCCCTTACTTTTAGCATCAATAACCCGTTTAAAAAGTTTCTTCATTGAACTGTTAATAACGGGGTCATTTAATTTCGTATCAACTATGGGGTTCTTTATTATCAAGTCATCATTAGGTGTTACTTCATTTTCCCCACACTTAGGCGTTCTATTATTGTTAAGCATTACCGTTGGAGTTGGTAAAACAACATGGTTCTTACCAATCGTTTTTGTCGGTTCAACGGTTTTGGTTTGTGGATATTTAGACTTTCGAATCATAAAGGTGATCGATTTCTCATCATTACTAAGTGTCATTCTACCCTTTCTTACATCAAATAACGCCCCGGTGGACGCTAAGAATGGTCGACCTAAAATTAGAGGAACGTTTGAGTCCTCTTCTATGTCAATGACAATGAATTCGACTAGAAAGGTTAAATTACCTACTTGAACGGGTAGGTTGTCAGCAATTCCAACTGGGTGCTTAATGGTTTGATCAAGGATTCGAACACTCATATCCGTTGGAGTTAACTCACCTACACCTAATCTCTTATATAATGAAAGAGGCATAACACTCACACTTGAACCTAAATCTGCTAGTGCATCGTACATGACACAGTCACTAAGTAGACAAGGAACAATAAATTCACCCGGATCACCTACCCTAGGTGGAGGATTTGGTGGAACTGTCTTCACCGGGTTTACTTCTACTGTTTTTGTTTCTTGCACTTTTTTATTCTTCTTCTTCTTCTTTCCAGAGGTATCACAAACTTTATTACCTATTACTTGCTCATACTCAACTCCTTTTCTTGGAAACGGGATGGGTGGTCTGTATAGTGCCACCACTGGCTTTACATACTCGGGTGGTGGTGGTGGTGTAACTTCTTCATTGTTACTTACATCTAAAACCTCCCCATCTTCTGATGCTGGTTTTTCAGAATTTATTGAAACCATATTAACATTTTCATTCCGAGGATTTACTTCAGTATTACTCGGTAGCTTTCCTTGTTTCCTTTCACTCATCAATCTAACAAGAGTACCTACTTGTTTTTCTAGATTCAAAATAAAAGCTTGTTGAGTTCTAAATGACTGATCAAACCTCTCATTCGTTTGAGTTTGAGTTTCAATAAATTGTGTTTGAGATTCAGCTAGCTTAAATACCACTTCTTCCAGATTTGACTTTTTCTCTTCGGTTTGTTGTGGTGGTTTATACAAGCCAGGTCTTTGCTGATTGAAAGTGTTGTTTTGAGTTGGTTGGTTATTCGGACCTTGTTGGTTATACGAGTTATTGTCGGGTCCGTTTGGATTGTAAAGAATGTTTTGATTTCGATTGAAGTTTGGCCTTGGCGGTTGATAATTATTCTGATAACTATTTTCCAGCCTTTGGTTCATGTAGACAACATTCTCACGTTGTTCCATCATTTGTTCAATGTGACAGTCTTTCATTAAGTGTGGTCCACCGCATTGCTCACAACGAATTCGTATTGCGTGAATATCTTTATTCATCTTTTCCATTCGTCTCTCGAAAGCATCTATTTTTGCGGAAACGGAATCAAAGTTATGGCTAGAATCGGCTCTAGCCGCTTTAGATGAACGATATATATCTTTCTCTTGGTGCCACTCATGAGAGTGGGAGGCTGTGTTATCAATAATTTTGTAAGCTTCAGTTGCGGTTTTCTTCATAATGGAACCACCAGCTGTTATGTCGATGTCTTTTCGTGTAGCAACGTTGACACCTTGGTAGAATATTTGTACTATTTGATAAGTGTCTAAACCGTATTGAGGACATCCTCTCAACAACTTTCCAAATCTTGTCCACACCTCATATAGAGTTCATTTGACTTTTGTGTGAACGTAACAATTTCTCCTTGAAGTCTCACGGCTTTAGATGCCGGAAAGAATCTTTTAAGAAATTTCTCAACTAAAACATCCCATGTCTCAATCGCCCCTTCAGGTAACGATTCTAACCAATCTTTAGCTTCTCCCTTTAAAGTCCAGGGAAACAACATGAGATAGATCTGTTCATCCTCAACTTCTCGGATTTTGAATAGTGTACAGATCCTATTAAACGTACGAAGATGTTCGTTTGGATCTTCCTTCGGCGCACCACTATATTGGCACTGATTAGTTACCATGTGTAGGATTTGTCCTTTGATTTCATAATCTGGCGCATTAATGTCTGGCTTAATAATGGCGTGACCTTGGCCCGTGCGTGTGGCTCTCATTCGGTCTTCCATACTTAGAGGTTCCAGATTTTCCATAATTGAATTTGTTGAATACAAAATCACTAGAAGATTCTGATTTAATGGTTTGTGGTTCAGGAGGAATGATTAGTGGTTCTGGATCTTGGAATTGTCCCTGAATATTCTCTGGATTCTCAATTGTGAGGTCGGGTTCAAAAGATGGATTATCGGAAATTTGAGTTGGAGTTCTTGGTCGACTAGATGATGATTCTAAAGAAAAATCAACGGCGACAATATTGGCTAGATGTCTTGATCGAGTTATAGGTGGTGAACGTTTTACTCGGTGCATTCACTGAATATCCTATTAGTTTTTTAAAGGAAAGAAAAATTATATAAGTTATCCAATTAATAGACTTTTCTGATTTTGCCCACGTTTCGAATAGCCAAAAGATGCAGCAGAGGGGCAGGATTCGTTTGGTCTCAATATAATTGAGTACTGTTTGGCTCCAATAACCCGGTCCACGTACAAATCCAACTATTACTACGAACCAGAAAATTTTGATGTCTATCAATTTAACCACTTAAAATAAATTTTCGTAATTTTAAGAAATTTAGATAAGAAGTAGAATAAAAATCTTATCATAAAACTAGAATAGCGAGAAATAAGAAAGAAAAAAAAACGCGTCGAAAAAGGTCGAAAAATAGGCGTCGAAAAATAAAAATAAGAATGTAGCGCGAAAAACGGCGTCGCAAAATTCTAAAGCACATAAATCTTAGTCTAAGGAATAAGCACTTAAGGGATTTTACGGCAAACCTAAAAATTCTAGAAATAAAAATAACTATGGCAAAACTAAACTTAATACTAAAAATTGTAACTAGAGTCTAAAAATCTAAAGGTAATAAAAAAAACTTTTTTTTTAAAATTTTTTTTTTATATTTCATTTTTTAAGGATTTTAATTTTTTTTTTAAAATTTTATATATATATATATATATTTTTTTAAAGGAATTAATATTTTTTTTATTATTATTATTTTTTTCAAAACTTTTTTTTAACTCATTTACTATTCATGAATAGTAAATAAAAAGAAATTAATTAATTTACTATTCACATGAAAGCGACATGATAGAAATTATTAATTGCAAGTTACATAATATACCCCTGAAATATTTAATAAATACGACTTTTTAAAACTTTTAAAACTTTTACGATTCAAAATAGTAAAGGAAAGAAATTAATTAATTTACTATTCACATGAAAGCGACATTATAGAAATTATTAATTATAAGTTACATAATATACCCCTGAAATATTTAATAAATACGACTTTTTAAAACTTTTAAAACTTTTACGTATCAAATTTGATTCTAAAATATTATTATATTATTATATTTTATTTCAATATTATTATATTATTATATTTATTAAATTATTATATTTAAATTAATATATCTTTAATCAATCAAAAACTAAAAAAAAACTTAAATACCCCGTGAAAACACAAAAAGTGTCCCCGAAATTACTTTTTTTTATAACTATATTTTTACAGATATAAATTAAAAATATAGCGTTTTAGCGCTCCCCGGCAGCGGCGCCAAAAACTTGATAATGTAGCGTGAGGGTACGAAATAGTATTATTTTTAATACAAAATACTACAAAATATGACACAAGTTTTATTAATTTACGGATGGGATATACCTAAACCTTGCTACAACACTATAGACAGTGTACCTAATCGTAGAGTAGTGTAGTTTTTAGTAAGTCCGGTTCGTTCCACAGGGAGCTAGTGATTACGTACTATATATATATATATATATATATATATATATATATATATATATATATATATATATATATATATATATATATATATATATATATATAAGTAGTAATATTATTATAAAAGGGGGGTTTTTTACCGTTTAATGACCGGTTTGTCGATTTTATATTTTTAAGCGTAAAGATAAATGACAATAATTAAAGTGCGTAAAATATATAAATGACGATAAATAAAATAACAATAAATAAAATTGCGATAGAATATGAAATAAAAGGATTATGCTTATTTAAACTTCCGTAATCATGATGTTTAACGTTTTGATTTTAATTAATTGTTACTCGGGTTAAATGTCCTTTGTCATGGTTTATTTGATACATATCTGGTTTTTGTCCATAATAGTCCATTGGTTATAAATATAAAGTGCTAGTGTCCTCGTCAAATTACCCTTATACCCGAAGTCAAATATTCCAACTAATTAAGGATTTAAACTGTGACGCAGTTATCACTTCTGTCAACAATTACACCAGTTATCACTGTATGTAATCCACCCCTGTTTTGATTAGATATGAATATTAATTTACCCACTTGATCAGTTTGAATAATCAATTACCCAACCCGAATAATTAATTAAATGATTATAATAGATTCCATATGAACGTCACTAAATAGGACAACCATAATCATTATTAATTATTAGGATAATTAATTTGAAGATAGGTTCGACAGACTCCAATGAGTTGTCACTCAATTAGACAATACCCCCCATCTATTAATAGTCAATAGTCCAATTTCCACAAGTGTCGGTCTTTTGCCCAAACCTTAATTATGGTACAAAATTCAATAACCCCGTCTTAATATTTAGTCAAACATCACGATTACTTCGGCTTAAATAAGCATAATAATAACTTAGTTACGAGACATTAATTTAAAAAGGAAGAACATAACTTACAGTGATTATTAATCGTGTAGCGTTACACGGACAGAGTTTCGACTTTAAAACCCGTAAAACATTCCTTACAATAACCCAATTATTATTAAACTTAAACTAAAATTAAAATTAAAATTATAAATATATATATTACATGTAAAGAGAAAGAAAGAAGAAAAGGTGTACATAAATCGATCAAATGAATTGCCTTTTATAGGCAAATATTGAATTGAAATTTTCACTTATGACCCCTTAACTATGCTCAATTAATTACTTTTTATTATTTATTATTATTCTTATTATGAATTATTTAAATATTATATTATATTCTTGTGCATAGTTGACTTGTACTTTCAGCTCCGTTGCGTCGAGCGTTGATAATTGGCTCGGGTACCGGTTCCGGATTTTCGAACGTCCTTTCGTATAATTTAATATCTTGTACTTTGCGTTTTGTAAGTTGTACTCTTGTCATTTTTAGACGTTTCTCATCAATAAATTGAACCTTTTGAATTGTATCTTGTACATTTGAGCTTTTTGGACGTTTGTGTCTTCAAATCTTCGTTTTCGCCTTTTGTCTTCGCACTTATTTGTTTAAACAATTACAATGAAAATATAATACAATTACATATGAAAACCTATTATTTAGAAGGGATATTGCTATGAAATATATGTTCCTTTTTAGCCTTATCAACGTCCAAATAACCGCTTGCCATACCATTGTACTCATATCCGAATTAAGTTGCCCCAAGTTTCCTTCTAGAAGAGAACGCAATTCCAAGTTGGGTGGGCGAGTGACATCCCACCACTCAAAAATTTTATACCAAACATTACTTACTTTTGCACAAGATAAAAGGGAGTGACTAATGCATTTGATATCACCATCACATATTGGACAACGAACTGAATGGAGGTCGACACCCCTCTTATCTAACTCAATCATAACCGAAATTCTACCTTTTAAGATTCTCCAAATAAACACCTCTACTTTCTTGGGAACAAGTGGATTACGAAGAGTACCCAAGGAAGCAGACGAGTTCGAAATGCTACACGAATCAATTTGTTTCGTTAGAATGCAAGTTTTGAAGACACCTTTCACACCCATCGACCATTCCCACATGTCATCTCTTTCGGCCTGAATGGACACCCCACGAAGAAGCTGCAACATATCCTCCAATTCGGTATTGGCTCGACCAGTAGGAATACGGACCCAGCTGCTATTTAAGACCCAGTTTGACCCATCTCGCATCAATCTATCACTAACCGAAGCTGATAAGTCGGTTTCTAAATGAGCAAGACGTTTGAACCTGTTTTTGAAAATTGTATCCCCAACCCAAAGATCATTCCAAAATGATGTTGAGACCCCATTGCCAATCTTCTTGACAAAAGAGTTCCGGAAGGGAACTCCAAGCTCATCAATACACTTTCCTGCTTTAACAATGCTAGACCACACCGATGTACAAGATAACATATTAGAATCAAAAGGATGTAAAAGACCCCCCGAAGACCCATAAATATTAGAAATAACTTTGACCCACAAGGAGTTTGTTTCAGTTTTAAACCTCTACCACCACTTGCCGATCAAAGTTAGATTTTTACTTTTTAAAGACCCCAAGTTTAACCCCCCTTTCTTGAAAGGAAGGAGGGTTTCCTCCCATTTAACCCATGAAATTTTAGAACTAGAACCCGTCCCGCCCCAAAAAAAGTACGCCTTACACACTCAAGTTTTTTTACCACACATGCTGGGGCGCGGAAGAGGGAGAAGTAGTACAACGGGAGACTATTCAACACCGATTTTACTAAGGTCAAGCGCCCACCATAAGAAATTGAACGTGCCTTCTAATCCGAGAGACGTTTGGTGAATTTATCTAAGACCGGGTTCCAACTTTCAATTCTATTCATTTTACCACCAACCGGGAGACCAAGATATGTGAACGGAAATGATCCGGAAGTGCACCCAAACATTAAGGCCATGATTTCAATTTCATTTTTATTAACTCCAATCCCATACAAGTTACTTTTAAGATAATTTACCTTTAGACCCGAGGTGAGTTCGAAACACTTAAGGATGTTAAATAAATTCCGAAGGTTTCTCATACTCCAATCGCCAAAGAATATCGTATCATCCGCATATTGGAGATGTGAGATAGGAATTTTATCGGAACCAACTTCACAACCAATGAATTTCTTTTTACACACGGCTTTTTTAGTCATCACATTAAGACCTTCCGCGGCAATGATGAAAAGGAAAGGAGATAAAGGATCACCTTGTCTAACTCCACGTTCTAACTTGAATTCACTAGTAGGCGATCCATTAACAAGGACCGATATCGAAGTCGACTTAAGGTATGAGAGAATCCAACACCTCCACTTAGAACCGAACCCCATAAGTTCCATAACTTCCATTAAAAATTCCCAATTCAAGCAATCGAATGCCTTCTCAAAGTCAACTTTGAAAATGAAACTTTTAACATTATTCTTTTTCAAATAAGTAACGGTTTCATTCGCAATTAGAGCCCCATCTAAAATGTTCCGCCCTCTAATGAATGCGCTTTGTTCAAAACCAACAAGATCGGGAATAACCTTTCTAAGACGGTTTGAGAGTAGCTTCGCAATTATTTTGTAATAGCTTCCGATCAAACTAATGGGGCGATAATCGTTAAGTGAGACGGGATCCTGTTTTTTGGGGATTAAGGTGATAAAAGATGCATTACAACCATTGGATATTTTACCCGATTCCCAAAAATCATGAATGGCAACCATAAGATCTTCTTTAATTACATGCCAAAAGTTTTTGAAGAACCGCATATTAAACCCATCCGGGCCAGGAGCCGTTGAACTCCCGCACCCTTTAATTGCGTCCCAAACCTCACTTTCTGAAAATGCATTCTCCAAGAGTTCACTCTGATAATTTGATAATACGCAAAACTCAGGCCCATTTACCTCCTGACCGGCCCAGGTGGGCTGTTGGTATTATTATCCGTAATATTAGTAACTCGAATGGAAGTGTCAACAGGCCCAGGAAAAGGCAGGGGCCCATCAAGAACAGTGATTTGTCCAGTAAAGTTTCGTGGGCCAGCAGGTACAGTGGACTGCCCAGCAATAAAGTTTCACGAGCCAACAAGAACAGTAGGCTGCCCATCAGCATGACCTGGGCCAGAATTAATGGGTCTTGGGTTATCAGAGAGTACAAATTTTGGCCTGGCAGAAACCCCCGCACTAAAAATATTTTTAAAATGATCGTAGACAACCGCTTTTATTTCTTTCGGGTCTTCACACCACGTACCGTTAATAGATAGACCCCTGATGTTATTTTTATTATATTTTCTACGCATGATTGAGTGGAAATATTTAGTATTCTCATCGCCATCAAGGATCCACCTAACCCGGGCCTTTTGTCTTAGCATACCCACCTTTACCTTTTCCTTTGAAATCCAATTTTTCCGAGCTTGCAACCAACATAAACGATCACTATCCGTAAGTGGACCATTTTCAGCTTTTTGTTCCCAAATATTGACCGTGCTTTTAAGGGCATTTATTTCTTCATCTAAGTTGCCAAATTCTTTATGACTCCAATCTTTTAATTCACCTTTAACATTTTTAAGCTTATCACGGAAGATGCAATCTTTTTTGTTACCCCTAACTACTTTATTCCAACCATCAATAATAATCCTATCAACACCCTCTTTGAATAACCACTCATCAAAAACTTTAAATGGTTTGGGGCCGAAATCAATTAATCCATCACGGAGAAGTAGTGGACAATGATCCGATTCCTTTCTATCAAGTGCACATATTGAAAGGTCTTTCCAGAGTGAAATAAAATTATCGGTTACGAAAAAACGATCAAGCTTACTTAGTTTAGTCCCATCATCACTAACCCTAGTGAATTTTCTACCCACAATCGGTATCTCGATTAAGTTGTTCTTAATGATAAATTCGTTGAACCTCCTAGCCCTAGCCTCATGGAAAACGCAATTAAATCTATCACTATGATCCCTAACCTCATTAAAATCACCGCACAAAACCCATCCCGTATCTATACCATCCATAAGAGAATCAAGAGAATCCCACAATTTCTTTTTATCACTATCGTTATGTAGACCATAGACATTAACAACGATCGTATCATGGTTGAATCCTACCCAACTACCCCTAATAGCAATAAAAAATCGCCACCCACCGCACAATTAACCTTGAACCGATTAGTGTCCCATATAATTAACAACCCACCCGAATTACCTACAACATCTTTTTGAACATAACCTAGATCACAATGGCCCCACAATTGTTGAACCCAATAATCACTAAGATTTCTACACTTGGTCTCCTGGAAGACCGCAATATCAGGACGCTCATTAAAACACATACTCCTAACCCAACCGAACTTACCACCAAAACTGCGCACATTCAAAGAAAGAATCTTCATGATTAACTAATAACAGACGACAAGAAAGACACATACCTACTGGTGGTTAGGCCAACGAAGCCCAATTTCCTCACCGAAATCTTTTAATTCCACATCATTAATGGAACCACCTACAGATAGTCCCGAACTCACACCAGATTTACGTGGCCTACTTTTCTTTGTACATTCCTTTTTTCTTGCACAATTTTTACAATTGATACGACCATCGTTAATCTTATCTCCTTTGCGAGCCATGGTTTTCAACTTCATTATTCGTGAAGATGCTTTCCAGTTACCAATTGTTCCCCAATAACACTCATTACAAATAGATACATTGGTCGTGTAACTATGAAATGATCTTGATTTTGTCTTTTTATCCTTCGAAAGTGATCTTGATCTTGTCTTTTTACCTTTCGAACAACAGTCCAACTTAGTTTTCCTTCGACCTTCAATTTCTCCTGCCAGACATCTAGCCTCGTTAATATCGTCGGCGTGAGGAGAACCCTTATTACTCTGACCCAACTCGCATTTATCATCAGGCTTCTTTTTTGTGTGATTAGTTGGGCTGTAATTACCTTGGCCCAATCCTCCTTCATTATTGAGCTTTTTTGTTTGCTCAATTGGATTAGTATTTGGCCTCACATTATCATGCCTCCCTATTCCTCCAGATACACTGTTACCTGTAGCTTTTACTGGGCTATCTTTTTCTTTGGGCCCAATACTTTGGTTATCACAATTTTTGTTCCTATCACCCACGTCATTGGAATCATCCACAGCCGTATTGTATGCACGTTCACCATCATTACGTGTATTGGAATTAGGGTTATTTAATTTAATACTTTGAGTTTCTCCAACCACCTCCTCGTTATCCCCAAAAAGTTTACCACCCCCAACACACCTGGACTCTTGGTCTTCTTTCTCACTTGGATTGCCGTCGTTCATCGGTTTGAATCCCGGAATTTTAACGGATTCCGGGTAGGTGCTCCCGTCAGAATCATCAAAAGAGTCATAATCATCCCCATCCTCATCATCCGTAGGTCCAATGAACTCTTCATCACTAGGAATATCTTCAGATTTGATTTTGTCGGAACTGTAAACATTTGAGCTCTCATCATCATCATCTACTTCACTTGAGAAATTAGACTTTTTGGCCTCCTCAATGACACTAACAAAATAAGAACGTTTTTTTTAATTGCAAATTTATATGATCATTGACGTGTTCCGGTTGTGACAACTTCACATAGACTCTCCCAACATCAAGTTTCTTTGCCCTTTTGAACTCACAATTATCGAACTCATACACAACACCCCACCATTCGGCAATGGACATAAATTTTTTCTCATTCCAACAATGTGGTGGTACACCGGTTATACGTAACCATGCCATTCTATTTTCCGGCCACAGTGACGGATCCCATCTGCTGCATTTGTGTATCCAATGCCTTAGTGGGTGAGATTGATTATTTAACATATCTAGAACCTCGATTTTGCTTCTGAACAGGACTAGCACACTTAGGTCTCCTAAAACTTTAACTGAAACATGTGAAAACCCTTCTTCAACACAGATTTGTTCAAACTTTTCCAGGACCTGTTTATTCACCACATCACCAACTATAGCATATTGCAAGTTATTATTGTTACAGGAGTCGTCACTAATGGCAACAACCCTTTCTTTTGGAACTTTACCTTCATCACCTACTTTAACATTCAACTTGTACCTAAGATCTTCTTTATTACCATTAAGTTTATTACGTAGGTCTTCCCTATTACCTCCTAGAACCTCATTAAAACTTCTACCGTCACGATAGCTATGGTTGAAAGTTTTCCCAATGTTATTGCTCTTTGGATTGGCCTGGTCCCAATGTTTGGTGGTTTAGGTTTTCGTGAGGTGGCCATGAACACCTTGACAGGCACCCCATCGAACCTTACACCATCAAGTTTACGAAGCATCGAATCTGCATTAACGACATCAGCGAATCGAACAAACCCATATCTTTCACCATTCTTCAAACATCTGGACGCAATATAAACATCACGTACCGAGCCATATGGCTTGAAACCCTTCCAAAGATCAACCACCTTGTAATCCCTCGGAAAATTGGAAAACATGTAAGAAGTCAGATCGTTTCTGCTTGACCATTTGAATCGATGTTGAAAGTCTCCACCGTTGTAGCCGTTCTGCCCCCTAACTGCTCCTGACCTCACACACTCTCTCTCTATTTTTTCTCTCTCACACATTCTCTCTCTCTCTTTATAATATATTAAATAATTTAATAATAACGATAATGAAGATTATACTTTTTGATATTAATACTTAGTACTTAGTAATAATAATTGTAACAACCTTATTATTTATGATAATTTTAATGGTAACACTTTTATTAATAATAATGATTCTAAATAATACTAATTCTAATACTAATAAAAATGATACTTTTAGTATTAGCGATCACTATAATAATATTATTAATTATTAATAACCTAATTGATAATACTAGTAATAATACTTGTAATAATATTATTAATAATAATTATGATACTTAGTTTAGTGGTAATAATCTAAACCATATTAATGATAATAATAAGAGTCATGATAATAATACTAACACAATCCATAACAACAACAATAATAATATTAATAATAATAATAACAATATTCTTAATTATAACTATAATCATAATAATAACAATGATAAGGGATACTAATACTTATTAGTAATAATAATAATTAAAATCTATAATATTTAGTGTTAATAACAAAAATTAATAGTAAAAATATTAATAATAATAATAATAGTAATAATAATAATCATAACAATAATAATCATGTTAATAATACTAATAATAATAATTAATATTAATAATAAATAATAATAATAATAATAATAATAATAATAATAATAATAATAATAATAATAAATAAATAAATAAATAAATTAGTAAGGAAATGACATACTACCTCAAGGAATTCGGCCTAAAAAAAATATTGCAACTCCAGGGATTCGAACCCGCGACCATTAGCTAACCCAACACCACACTTAACCATTGAACCGTTTCCCTTTTTCCTGGAATAAACCCAACCCAGTTTTACTTAATCCCTCCTTCTGTCTCTCCCTTTCTTTTCTTCTTCTTCAACTCAGGCAATCGACCAGGATGTTACCAGGATTGAATTAAATTACATTTTTGTTTTTAGGATTTCAAATATATATGCAGAAACATTTAGGAGGTGAATTAATTTATTTAAAACAGAAAGAAAGTAAAAGAAAAGAAGCTGAACCAGGTTCTGAAGAACACGTTTCCATCTCGAAATCAATTTTAAAATTCTAGCAAGTTTTAGACTAAAATTATAACATGAAACAGATGTTAAATCATGATTTAAAACTTGCTGGATCGTTAATTACCCAAGAAACATTAAAACATATTCCAATTTTTCTGATGAACACGATTTTGACTTTTTAAACTTTAAAATTTGACTCCAAAATTCATAGTCAAAAGAAGGAATTAACAACTGAGATTTTACAGATAGATTAAATAACAGCTTCCTATCAGAACCTCATTAATAGATTTTGAATTAAATTCGAATTAGAGCCTTAAAAAAAATAAAGCACGAACAGGGTACTCGACCTGGGTTCTTCATTTTTCTATTTTAATTCCTCAAATTGTGAGCTTTTAAAAGTAGCTGTAGTTGATAATGGTGATGAGAAGTCAAATGCAGTTTCTTTACAACTTGCACTAATCGATTAAATATCAATTAAGGTTGACAGGAAAGATTTTCAAAGACAGAAGAATAATAAAGAAAAATAAAGAAATTGAATACGATCTATA
This sequence comes from Rutidosis leptorrhynchoides, assembly GCF_046630445.1. Taxonomy (NCBI): domain Eukaryota; kingdom Viridiplantae; phylum Streptophyta; class Magnoliopsida; order Asterales; family Asteraceae; genus Rutidosis; species Rutidosis leptorrhynchoides. The sequence goes on from NC_092338.1 coordinate 51,575,314, forward strand.
ACGGATTTTGTCTGATTCCTTTGATTGTTTTCTGATTAGTACGATTTTAAAGTCATCAAACAAAATTGTTTATAGTAAGAAAGAGATGTGAAGCTGAATAATGCAAGAGTCGACATAAAGAGAAGGGGAAAAGAGAAAAAAAATAAATAAATAAATAAGGTCATATGCAGTTTTATATCAGATTCGTATATATCTATTTTCTTTATGTATTCAATAAACATTAATAATTAATATGCATATATTAATAATAATAACACTACTTAATAATAATTTTATAAATAATAATAATGATTAATAATATTATTATCAATAATGTGAATAATAATAATTTATAATAATGAAAATTTTATTATTAATGAATATATCATAATGGATATTAGTAATAAAAATCTTAAAAAAATCAAAATTTTACCCCTAATTACAGTAAAAATGATATTACTAATAATAACAATAATATTAGTAATTAAATGTATCCAATTTCATATATATATTATATATAAATATTGACATTAATATTACTAATAATAACAAAAGTAATAACATAAATACTAATATAACAACTATAATTAAATTTGTAATTTCCTATATTAATATTACATTTTACTAATTATGTAATGTCTAATAATTATATTATATATGTAATACATATAATATTTATATCTTTTATATATACTTCAATCATAATACTTCTTTTTAGAAATCATATGTATATATTTATATGTTTTAATAGTTATTTAATCATTCTATTTGTTGTTTTACATCATTAATTCAAATGTCCATTTCTAATACTTAAATAATATTTTATTTCGAATTATTTTTCCAATCATTATAAATAATATGTATCTATTTATAATTTGTTGTTCGTGAATTGTCAGGAATTGTCAAAGGTTAAATGAATCAATGCAAACAGTTCCAAAATTTTCTAGACTCAACATTACATACTTTGCTTATCGTATCGAAATCATATAAAGATTAAGGGCCTGTTTACTTTTTTTTCCATTAAGAACCATATGGATATAGATGTCAGTGTGGGTAAGGATGACTATATGCAATAATCAGTTAATGAATAATGTTGTTTATTTTTTTGTGTCGAATAAAAAGTTTGAATGATTAAAATTACTATTTTAACCCCATCCTAAAAATTCATTTTCTTTTCAATAAATCTTATATTATGGAAATACACAAATAAACATACACAGTTTTGTAAACACAAATAGACATACCCCATTTCATAGACACACACACACGTATATTCACGATGAGCTTTTTATTCCAAAAGAATGATAAGGTATAATAATTATTACTCAATTAGGTTGACTAAAAACCCAAAATAAGAAATACAGTGAATAAAAACTTTCATCCCCAAATTTACACAAAAGCAACCCACAACACAATTGACTGCAAATTAGTAAAAAACCCAGATCAAATCTCACGACTTTTATTGAAACTTCATATATATTCATACGATTTCGTCGGAATCAATCTCTCCTCGAAGATCTTTGGGAAAAACTGTTGACCGTGGTAGTTACGTGACTACGGTTATGATGTTTTACATCATTCTTCGTTCTTCAAATCAGATTACTAAATATTAATTTCATTCTTCAAATCAGATTACAAAACATTTATGAATTTGAAAGTTGAAACAAAGAAGAAGAAAAATAAGAAGAAGAAAGAGAAAGGATAAATGCTACTCGTACATACCAGAAGGGCAGTCTTGGAAAAAGGGAAGGCTATATGGGGACAAGTAAGGTTTTGTGGGTGACCCAGAAATGCATCTAATCAGCCTTTTGATTAATTTAAGTCAAAAGTAAACAAGTTGTTTGGTGACCGAATAAGTTATTCCTTCACCTCAGCCCATTAAGCAGAAAAGAAACAGGCCCTAAGTTTAAATTTGGTCAGAAATTTCCGGGTCGTCACAGTACCTACCCGTTAAAGAAATTTTATCCCGAAATTTGATTGAGATGGTCATGGCTGACAATAAATATGTTTTCATGGCGCATACGAGCTGAAAATTAGAGTTTTATCATTATTGCATAATAAAGGTAAAACAATTCGATTATTCGAGGCGTACGAGTGAAGCTATCACTAAAGAATGAAATAAGAAAGGTAAAATTTCATCATATCTTTTGACATAAATGGGGTTGATTTCCGGAGTTCAAGGGATTTGAAGAAAATCTTTGAAATCTGAATAAGATCAGATTTCCTCGGGATTAAGGAAATTAGGATCTCTATAATTAAATGTAGAAATTTGCCTAGATTTCTTTATCGGTTATTTCACTATAAATTAACTTCTTCTGTTCCATTATTTTTACCACTCCTATACTCAATTCCCAAATTCAAAAGATTGTGAAAATGCTTAATCCAGTTCTGATTCTTGTCCTTATCCTTACTACCGCAACAATCATTCTCCTTTTCCAACTTCCACCGGAGGAATCTGTTTTCTTCTACTTCGCCCTTGGGGTTATAGTGTTTTTAATTCTCCCGTGTCTTTATGTTGCGATAAACATTGATATACACGGTTTGTAATTTATGTGTTGTTATCGGGCTTTATATTCACCCTTATATTTCGGAGCTCTTTGCCTTTTTATTCTCTTCTCGACTCTAAGTCAAGTGAATAATGGTTCGGATTTTGTAAATATGAAATTCAGAATGAACATAGTTAATGTTCTAAGAAGGAAATCGTAATGGCACGATTTTGATTTGTCAAATTACCAGAATATCCGGAAAAGACCGAATCATCAAGAAAATATTTTCTTAATATATTTAGAGATTAAGTAGAATACAAGAGTCGTGTAACATGGTACATGATGACGTTATGACCTGTGAATCATCACGTTCCATTTAGAAACTCAGCATGACTTACTGTAATATAATCACGTTGATCAAGTGTCATTATATTATACTAACTCATGCATCAGTTCCCAACACTGCTTCAATATCATTCAGATTTTACATTCGAATCTTTCAGAATTTAGAAACTAAAACAGTTTCCTTTTATGAAATAACACAGATAGCGCGGAGAGATAATTAATATCGGATGAGAATATTTATGAAGATATCTTCAGAAATATCGAAGATATTTATAATGAAATGTACGATGATATCTTAGAATTTATAATATCGATGGATGATGATGAAGATTTTTCCGTAAAAGTGTAGAGCCAGGAGCAAGGTATTCGGTAATGACTTCGGCAGATACTGAATCATTTGGATTCTTTGAAGGCAGATTTAGTCTTTGTGATTTATCCATAGCCTCCTTCATGGTTCGCTCAACCCGTTTTTCAGTTTCAACTTTTCTGGGATTTGCCAACATACTATTCTTTATCATCAAACTTCAGACGGTTAAGGTCGTTTACAGTTTTTTTGCTGCTTCATTTAGCTTTTTCAACATTCAGAGTATTGATTTACAGACTGGATGCTTTTCAGAATTTCAGAATGGAAGATCATAATTCTAAGAGATAAATGTTTTAGGTATACATATAACTGTTGATGTAGGCATGTTGCGAGTTTTCAGAGTACTGATTGCTGATTCCCGATAATTGGTATGGCAATTCTCGTTACAAGATGCGAATTCGTATATGATAAGGTTGCAACGAATATAATGATTTTTCTAAAAATCAAAAATCAACACAGTTGTTGGTAAGTTTACTGCTAATGTGGTGGGATATAAACGATTCTCCGATAACATTGACGAAAGACAAACTTATATATCGAGGTTATAATAAGACTAATTTGAATGAAAAGTCGAAGTTAACTTGCTGAAGCTGTGACAAAATTGGCTAATTTGAAAAAGAATTGCAATGTTATTTTCGGTAATAACAATGCCAAAGGAGCTATCACAGATACGTGTTAAATGTTTACTCAGTTTCCGAAAATTTTTCAGGTACATAACTATATGCGTAAATCTTTTCTTCCGTAGATGAAGTGCGGTTGCTTCATCCTCTCGATTGAGGTGTTTTCAAGAATCACAAAAGGTTTGAATGCAGATTGTAATCGTCAAGATACAAATGATGTTTAGGATGAAATCAAGTGGCAAACTTGAAGAGATGTTTAGTTTCATATGTTATAATCAATATTTTAATTCATTTTAATTGTCCAATGTCATTAGTCCACAGTTCGTAGTCCACAATTAGTAGTACAACAATTCATATATAGTTTAATATATAATATTCGAATTAATTAATACGTATTGTGACCCATTGTATACATGTCTCAGGCTCTATCACAACTCAAAGTATATATATTATTGTAGAATCAACCTTAACCCTGTATAGCTAACTCGATAATTACTGCATATAGAGTGTCTATGATTATTCCAAATAATATATATAGATGCGTCGATATGATATGTCAAAACATTGTATATGTGTCCCGATTAAGTGCGTAAAATAAATAACAGAAATTAAATAACGATAATAAAATTGCGAGAATTAAAATTACGATAAATAAATTGCGATAATTAAATTGCGATAATTAAAATGTAACAAGGTATTAACAGTTAGCTAGGATTCTGTTAGCGTGGATTTTTAACAAAATTTCTCATAGTTAATTTGTTTGTTTCTAACAAATTTTATTTTGTCCAATATTTTCTTCATTGTGCCACTTGTTGGATTCTGATAGGTCAAAATCCAAATATGAAATTGAATAAAAATGGTTATTCTGCGGTGAACGGATACGTATATCTGTG